>NC_036645.1:148767-411009 GCF_002806865.2 Cucurbita pepo subsp. pepo | reverse complement strand
AAAAAAAAAAAAAAAAAAAAAAAAAAAAAAAAAAAAAAAAAAAAAAAAAAAAAAAAAAAAAAAAAAAAACCCAAAAGAATTAGAGTAGAACACTAACTACAAAAAGGGGCTCTAATCCAAAAGAACAAGACCAAAAATGCCTAGTGACTGAGACCCACAAGAAAGCCTAAGAAACCAAAGGCTTATGTTTTTGTATCGTATGGTTTTTTTAAATCGTTCCCTCATTCTTCTTAATGGATTTCATATAGTTATCCCGAAAAAAGATAAAAATAAGTACAGTGATTTAAGAACACAGATGCGCACCAAAACAGGCTTTCCATTGGACGAACTGTAGTGAGATAAAGTTTTGGCACAAGTGGAGACATCAATTGGATCCTTTCCGAAAACAAAAAATGCTGGAAGAGTTGTTGTCCTGAAAGATACCAAAAGTGTATTGTAACACTGCTAATAGTAAACCAGCAATAACTGTAAGTGATGGATCTCATAAGCTATATGCAGTCTGAAAAATTGGATCATATAAATATAGCACACACGGTAGGCTACAACTTTACTATCTATCTGTTGATCTACCAATCATTTAGTAGGAAACTAAATGTCAATATTCAAATTAAAGTTAAACTAAGAAACCAACCAAGAACATCGAACAAGGAGGAATAAAAGGGGGGGAAGGGTGAATAGCTACATATTTTCATGTTTGAGATTCCTACATTTTAAATTCCTGTATGTGTGCATCTGATATTTGATATAGAAATCTACTGACAGAAATATACACACACGAATAGTGGATGAACAGTATCTATCTAGTAGTTTGATTTCCATAAGTTTGAGGCCAGTACTGGACCTAATATGGAATATATACCAGGTTCAATTATCTACAATTTGCAGATAGACCATCTAGTAAATTCTTACAGCGGCGTTTTCAAATCACTATATTTCTTCTTCAAAATTCATATGATTGACATAGTAAATTTTCTTGCTCATCTTTTTTCTGTAATAACTTTAACCGTGTTGGTATAAGTAATAACTTTCATTTCCTTTAAGCCTTTCTTAGTCATCTCATCCTATCTTCAGGATCGCTCTCATTCAGATGTGGTCTTGGTTCATTCATGTACCCCTCCTTTACTCAGGTGTCACAAGAATGGTCCTAACGAGAAGAAGACCTCAAATAAGCAAGCATGTAGAGTTCAAACTCTATTTCCCTTTGCATTAAGCCATTAATTGATAATCCTATAGCCAAGAACCACATGGAAGCAACTTTGAATTACCCAAAACAAACCTAATTATTACAGAAAAAGTTAACAGAATAGTCTTTTCGGGCTAAAGTGCAGAGTGCAAAGAGAGGTCATGGTTTTCTTTTTGAGGCACACAAAAGGTGTTTCAAATTACACTGATGGTGTCTTTTCAAATGAAATTCAAATCAAAGACTCATCAGCCATCCAAATGCCATTTTAATGGGACTTGATTTCATGTTTGTAACCTCTTTGAAATTAGGAGTCTTCGATAAAAGAAGAAGTTTTTGATATTGTATTCTCCATCTGCCCCTCCCGACCCTCTTTTCACAACAAAGGGAGATTTCTTCAGCAAGTTAGGTTCTTAGCTATTTTGTGGTATTTTTAGTTAGAAAGACATAAGAGTGTTCTTATTGATGTGGAGGGGTTTAGCCCATTTTATAACCTTTACTTTGATTCTCAAGCTAGATTTTTTTTTTTTTTTTTTTTTTTTTGCCAAATGAGAAAGTTAGCTTTAATGCTTTGAATGCTTTAGTAGGACTGGTATTTATAGTCGAAAATTTTAAAACATTTTATTTTTATTTTTCTCTATAATTCATATATTCCATTTACTTTATTTGCAATTTGAAGGCTTTTGTCTAGAAGACTATTTAAAAATTATTAGTTGAAAATTATATATGAGATAGAATATGTCCATAGCCTTAAAGTTAGGTAACAAAGTCCTTGGAAATTATTTTTTGAGAAATGAAAAACAACATGATATTAAAATAATATTTTTTTTTTTACTTTATTTTTCTATTCCAAAAGTACTTATTTTTTAAAACAATAAAGGTAAAAATACAATATTATTCATCATTTAATATTTAATTCGTATTCTATCGTGTTTTCGACCAATAAAAAAATTTTGGTTGGCTAAGTTGGTGACCCCTGTTAGACAAACACAACTCTTCACAATGGTATGATATAGTCTCATGCAAATAGAGAGAGTATTCTTTGATTATAAATCCATGATCATTTCCTAAATTAGTCGATGTGGACTCTTCACAATGGTATGATATGGTCTCATACAAATAGAGAGAGTATTCNATTACTTCTCCATTTTTACTGAAGGTGCACTTATGATCAGACAAACAAGCACCACCCTATTCTCTCAATCATGAGAAACGAGGACTGCCAATCATCCAAAAGATTAACATAACCATGTAGATGCCTCTTACGTGATGATTGATAATATAAAATACTTTATTTCATAATACAACCTCCGAGGATTATAGTATGGCAGTGAATATCTAAGATTTTTATACCATGTCAATGATATTTCAGACATTTGAAACATTACACTGATAGTTCAAAGAATGACTTCAAATGCACCTATGAATTATTTAATATGACAGAAAACACCTCCAAAATCCACTTCTCAAGGATAACAAGTTTTTTAGTTATTTTAGTTTCTCACTCTAAAAGTGCAAAATCAACAACAGCGAAAACACTTGCGCAAATTAGCAAAAACAAGTCAATAACTTAGGATGCTGATTTCTAAGGGGACTGCCAGGTGAAAAGTTAATAAAAACCTTGCGAAGAAAGCATAACATATCCATAGTAGATCGATACTCACGGGCTCAGACATGTATGTCCATAGTGAATGACACAATCAGCATTAGCGTGAGCTGCCCCAACCTCATCAACGCAACAGCTACCGTAAGTTGTATCAGCCATTATGAACAACCTAACCTTATTTTCGCCATCGCTTTGGTTTGTATCATTAAGCGCACAGAGTCTTTTCCTTAAAGCACTGACCACTCTAGTTGAATCCTTCAAGAGCTCATCAGGAAACTAAAATTTCATAAATAAAAGAAATCAACAATTAAGTAGGACATAATAATATAAAAACGGAATTATGAGCATTTGAAGATCAAAATAACCAGACATGAGAAAATCCATGACACATATAACATTTATACATTCACAGCACCCGAACGGGAGCAAAAACTCGACTTGAATCAAACTCAAACCACAATATTTCGAAGAACACAAGACCGAAACTCTCCGTAGTTGGTTAATAAGGAGCAGATAAAAAAGTTGAAATCATTTCAAACCTGCAATACTTGTGGATTCGTAGTAATACCTGCAATGCGACTCTGGTAAAGTTCCGAGTGTGAATGTAGTCGGCGGTGCGGGAAATTTCGTAGTATGATTCTAACTCCATAGCGAAAGAAGAAGAAGTTGAAAGAGCAGATTCTCGTTCAGCAGCTGCCGACCATAAAAGAGAAGAAGATTCAGAGTTCAGAGATACGGCCGGTGAATCCTCGGTTCTCTCTCTCTCTCTCTCGCTTCTCGCAGAATTGGGCCGCCGTGAGGACTTCCTGCAACTCCAGCCAGCAATTTTCTGGTAGCTTTTCGAATTAAGGTTATTAAACATATAAATTTATTAAACTATTCAAAATAATTCCCAAAATAAATTTATTCAATATCACCATTGGTTAAACTAATAAAAAAATAAAAATAAAAATAAAAATAAAAATAAAAATAAAAACCTTTTTTAAAATTTATTTTTATTTCGATAAAATTTGTAATTTAATTAAAAAAGAAAACTACAGGAACCAAACCTCAATCGCTCGAGCCTCCCTCCATCATTTGCTCTTTGTCGCTCTTTGTCGCTCTTTGGGTCTCTTCGTTGGTAGCCGCACCGATCCTCCGTCTCAGGTATGTCGATCGTTCTTATTGAAGCTAGAGAGCTTCAGTACATTGTACAATTTGGATATTACAGCTTCTTCTTAGATTCTCATGAGCTGCTTCTTCCATTGTTGCTCTTTTCGGTGGAGGGTAGTAGAGATCGTCAAATTTTGATATTCGTTTTTCTTCTTAAGCTTCTAGTATCTTTCTTTTTGGATAATCTTATGTTTCCTTATTCATGGATTCTGTAAATCATTTGATGATTATTGATTTATTCGTTTAGATTTGAGCTCTTGGTTGTGTGAGTTAAGTTCGTATTCGTATATTTCTTTTTCATTTCTTCGATTGCTATTTGGGACTTGATTTTTTTAATCCCTTTTGCAGATATAAAGATGGCTTTACGAGGTGTATGGCAGCTTCAGAAGCTGATTGTCAGCTATTGTGATTGGAGTGGAAGCAGTAGGGGTATCAGGTTTGTTGGATTGCTAAACCATTATCTACTTGATTATTTCATTACTACTCAGATTTCAGTTCTCAACTGACGGAGGTTTAAATTTTGACCTCAAAATACTTTATATTTCCATGTTCAAGCATAATTATTTTATACTCATCTTGCTTTCTTTTAGCTTACTGGTTTGAGTTGTGTAAAAAGTTAAAGGAAATTGCTTGGATTTTTGGAAATGGACTGTGCAAAGAAAAGGTGGGTTTTTTAGGACTAGGGTTCTTGGAGAGTGCAGTAAGACGCTTACTCCTTTCACCACCCATTTTTTCTTTTACCTAAAGCTGAATTCCTTTATTATTTTTATTTATTATTGTGAGATCCCACGTCGGTTGGAGAGGGGAACGAAGCATTCTTTATAAGAGTGTGGAAACATGTCCCTAGTAGACGCGTTTTAAAAACCTTGAAGGGAAGTCCAGAAGTAAAAGTCCAAAGAGAACAATATTTGCTAGCGGTGGGCTTGAGCCGTTAAATTTACCAACCTTAAACCTAGAATATCAGATCATCCTATAGTTTTCTAGGAATAAGAAGCATTAAACCTAGAATATCAGATCATCCTATAGTTTTCTTGGAATAAGCTCGATGCTTCTGTAGTTTTATTTGATTGTTGTTATAATTATTATCTAGCTTTTACAGTGAATCAAATACTGTCTCACATGTCCTGAATGATTTGTATCTTATCATTGAACTTTCAGGGCATTTATGGACTCGCAATTGCCAGATTTTAAGAAGAAAAACCCTCAGCTAAAAGTAGTTCGTGAACTCATTCGTGGGCAGCATCCACACTTGAAGGCCTTCTACAGTAATTCTCTCTCCCTCTCTCAGCTTCTTGCAGTTATAATTTAATAGTGTTTGAACATGGAATTTCCCATATTTCATTGCCTTCACAGAGAACAATAATCAACGGGTGGTATGTGTAAGGAATTTGGATGTCGAAGAAATACATTTACATGCAACGAGGCTAAGGAATGCACTGGGGAGAAAGGTCATAAAACTGAAGACAAGACATGTGACCAAAAATCCTAGTGTGCAAGGTACGTGGAAAACTGATGTAAGATTTTGAGGATGCTTCCTAAAGTGCCTGATTTTCTTTGGAGATTGTCTTTTTCCATCAAGATTATGAGATTCCTTAATGACGTTGTTGAAACAAAACTTCTTTCTAGAGTAGCTTGAGTTTGTAGTTTGTAGTAGTCCAACGTAAACTTTTGAGGCTATTTTGTTCCAATTCTCTGAATACTCTCTCTGGAGAAAGTCTTTCCATGAAACATGCAACAATTGCGAACTTATCTTGAATTGATGAAGCAAAACAGGATTCTGAATTTATTTGTGAACATATTTATAGGTTGTTGAGATGTTAATTAAATGAGATCCAAGAGTAAATGATATGAACTTGGTTCATATCGGTAAATGCAGCGGCTAGTCCTTGTATGGTATTCTTGGTTGGGGTATTGTCCTTTTCTTTGCCATGTTGTAATAATGAATGCAAGAGTTGTTGTTTCATTTTAGATTGGTTATGTGGTTTTTTCCGGTCTTAAATGTCGATGAAAGGTTCGACCAAAATGGAGCAAAAACGGGAAGTTGGATGAAAAGAAGTGAAGGAAAGAATTACTAGAAGAAGGGAAAAAAAAACTAGCAAACAATAAAAGAAAAAAGACCCGGTTAGGAATCACGAACTTTCACAATAATATTGTCCACTTTGAGCATAAACTCTCATGGATTTGCTTTTGGTTTGCCCAAAGGGCCTCACATCAATGGAGAGATTAAAGTTCGGCCATTGATACAGAGGAATCACCTAGCCCAGCATTAGACTCAACTAACCTTAGGTAGATAGATTGCTTTGACTCAACTAACCTTAGGTAGATAGATTGCTTTGAATAGCGTAGTTTTCTTAGTTTCAGGGACTGCCTTATCTACACTATGCCTCAGGGACTGCCTTATCTACACTATGAGCAAATGTTAGACACAATATCTTGAGTATCAATGATGGTGACTACATTTGCTGGCATGTTATGTTTGGCCATAGAATTGAATCTGTGTGAATGGGCAGAGCCAGGTACTCTTATTTTACGACGGTAGGAATGATTGCTTCTATTACTAACTAGAAAAACACCATAGGCAAACCTTTTCTTTTAATAGCCGGCCAAATAACTACATGATCATCCCTTTAATTAGCCAACGTGGGACTCCCTCCCAACAATCCTTCTCAACTCTAGGTTGTCAACAACGGGAAAAAACCATCGAAAATGAGAAGAAAAAAAAGCTCAAAAACCTCAAAATTGCTTTCCTATCATCCTACGGTTGCATGCTCTTCCAAGTAGCTTAAAAAAAAAAAACCCTCACAAACAAAATGAGAGAAACCCCCATGTAAAACTTCTCTGCAGTAAAAAATTGTAAGATAAATGAAACACTAGGAGAATTAAGAAACCCCAATTTTGCATTTTTCTTTGATTGTTTGTTATTTTGAGCAACAAAAGAAGGGACTCATTCTCACCTTTGGCACAAACGAGACTCTCCTCCCGGACTGATTGGGAGCCCCTTCTTTTCCTCCCTGATCGATTGAATGTCCTGTGATTGTCCCTCTAGAAGAGAAAACTTGTGTCGAAGTACTTTTATTTTAGCATGTCATCGAGAATGAATGAGTTTTGAAAACATCTGTAAAAAGTATAATTGCTTGGCTTGTTGAAGGCTGCAATGTGGGTTCCAGGCGTCCTTGAGAGTTCAATTGCAGCCACTCCTGGAACTCTTAGCCGATAGATAGATAAGTCCTTTAGCATAAAAAAAAACTGAATCGAATCGAATTGTGTAGTCGTGCAAGCAAAGCTCTTGGAGCTTGTTGGCAGTGGGCTGGATGTGGATGGCATTGGGGGCCATTCCAGATTGCCTCGAACTGGCAGAAAGTTTACGATGACGAAATTGTGAGAGAAGAAATGATGTAGAAGAAACTAGAAAACCCAAAAAGAAAAATTACCCAAAATCTCCAAAGCTACCATTGGAATCAGAGTCGGAATTGAAGATTATTGAAAGTAAATGAAATTCGTGGATGCAAGAAGAAGGATGATTGTTCGAAGTTAGGTGCATTTCAACCTAAATTTAATGCTATGTTTAATTAATTAGTCCTTATAATTTGACTTATTAATGAAATTCAAACCCACCAATTAAATTCATAATTTTCCACAATCCACAAAATTTTGAGGTTCATATCATTAAACCTTNTAGGAATCACGAACTTTCACAATAATATTGTCCACTTTGAGCATAAACTCTCATGGATTTGCTTTTGGTTTGCCCAAAGGGCCTCACATCAATGGAGAGATTAAAGTTCGGCCATTGATACAGAGGAATCACCTAGCCCAGCATTAGACTCAACTAACCTTAGGTAGATAGATTGCTTTGACTCAACTAACCTTAGGTAGATAGATTGCTTTGAATAGCGTAGTTTTCTTAGTTTCAGGGACTGCCTTATCTACACTATGCCTCAGGGACTGCCTTATCTACACTATGAGCAAATGTTAGACACAATATCTTGAGTATCAATGATGGTGACTACATTTGCTGGCATGTTATGTTTGGCCATAGAATTGAATCTGTGTGAATGGGCAGAGCCAGGTACTCTTATTTTACGACGGTAGGAATGATTGCTTCTATTACTAACTAGAAAAACACCATAGGCAAACCTTTTCTTTTAATAGCCGGCCAAATAACTACATGATCATCCCTTTAATTAGCCAACGTGGGACTCCCTCCCAACAATCCTTCTCAACTCTAGGTTGTCAACAACGGGAAAAAACCATCGAAAATGAGAAGAAAAAAAAGCTCAAAAACCTCAAAATTGCTTTCCTATCATCCTACGGTTGCATGCTCTTCCAAGTAGCTTAAAAAAAAAAAACCCTCACAAACAAAATGAGAGAAACCCCCATGTAAAACTTCTCTGCAGTAAAAAATTGTAAGATAAATGAAACACTAGGAGAATTAAGAAACCCCAATTTTGCATTTTTCTTTGATTGTTTGTTATTTTGAGCAACAAAAGAAGGGACTCATTCTCACCTTTGGCACAAACGAGACTCTCCTCCCGGACTGATTGGGAGCCCCTTCTTTTCCTCCCTGATCGATTGAATGTCCTGTGATTGTCCCTCTAGAAGAGAAAACTTGTGTCGAAGTACTTTTATTTTAGCATGTCATCGAGAATGAATGAGTTTTGAAAACATCTGTAAAAAGTATAATTGCTTGGCTTGTTGAAGGCTGCAATGTGGGTTCCAGGCGTCCTTGAGAGTTCAATTGCAGCCACTCCTGGAACTCTTAGCCGATAGATAGATAAGTCCTTTAGCATAAAAAAAAACTGAATCGAATCGAATTGTGTAGTCGTGCAAGCAAAGCTCTTGGAGCTTGTTGGCAGTGGGCTGGATGTGGATGGCATTGGGGGCCATTCCAGATTGCCTCGAACTGGCAGAAAGTTTACGATGACGAAATTGTGAGAGAAGAAATGATGTAGAAGAAACTAGAAAACCCAAAAAGAAAAATTACCCAAAATCTCCAAAGCTACCATTGGAATCAGAGTCGGAATTGAAGATTATTGAAAGTAAATGAAATTCGTGGATGCAAGAAGAAGGATGATTGTTCGAAGTTAGGTGCATTTCAACCTAAATTTAATGCTATGTTTAATTAATTAGTCCTTATAATTTGACTTATTAATGAAATTCAAACCCACCAATTAAATTCATAATTTTCCACAATCCACAAAATTTTGAGGTTCATATCATTAAACCTTTGATCAAAGTATTATCAGAACAAATCTTCCCTTGACGCACAAATTCAAGACATTGGCATGAGACTCCTTGAATATGTTCCCAAGGACTTCCAACTTTCACAAATTCAAGACATTCATCACAAAGTGAAGAAGAACATTTTCCTGGAGTATCAAGAATTTGTGTGCATGGGAGCGGGCTTAGAATGATTGGTGCCTATGTAGTTCTAGGCAGGTAACAAATTGCTACTCTACCATGAATTTCCGATTTAGGATCATCATACAACTCGTTTACAATATACATATTTCCACCATTTAATACAACCAAATACAGTTCTGCGATATAAACTATGCCCCTCACCGGTTATAACTAGAATGGTGTGGCGATTCGGAGCTTGGAATCCGAAGATTCGACTATTCGTTCGTAACAAATTCATTTCAGTTTCCAAGCACCAGCTAAATTATTTGATACAATTCAGCTACTTCAGAGGGAAAATTGTTATAAATTAGATATGAAGATAAGTAGTTACCTTTTTTACCAACCGTATGAAGCAACTCCAGAATCATTTGGCTGCGGAGCATTGGTTTGTGGTCAATTGAATGGTGAGATGATCTTCTCAAGTTTGGGGGAGGTTGTCTTCACAGGAGCCCAAATATCTGCACCGTTGCTGCGTGCAACTCCTGCAGTACAAGAGATGGGTACAAGACATAAACCTTTGTTCCTCAGGCCGTGGTTGTATGGCAACTCCATCTCCTAACAAAACGAGTATAAACGTTGCAATAATATTCAGACAGGTTTTGCATTGAATGAAATAGATGAAGCAGTAAAAACGTTCAAAGTCACTAAATTTCATCCTCCCCAGAAGTTTGAAGATTAAAATTTTCTAGTTGCAAGACAAATATCGAGGTTTAAGGAACAAACTTTGTTAACATTAGTTTTTTCTTTTTTTTCTTTTTTTTTTTTCCGTCTCAGACAAGTGTTTTTATGGAACGCCTTTTGTCAGATCATGAAACAAAAGGTCCAGCATAGGCTCACCTGCAACTGAACAGTGGGTGTGCTTTGGAGATATGGAGCACTCAATACCTGAAAGCACACCAAAATAATATAAGGGAATATACAACGGATCCTCTTATGTTCTCAACCATAGGCTATAAGAAGGGAGAACCAAAACTAATTCGATCCTGTAGATTATGTTCCATTGCTGATGAGAGAGAAGAAATGATGGAAGAAAGGAACACAATGACTAAATACCTAGAAACTAAAAGAAGGATAGAAGAATAATCCAAAACAAAATCAGTGAGAGAGAGATATAGCCCATTCTGGAATCAAATTACACCATAAATATCAAATGAATTTATAACCACTAATTGATGCTCAGAGCACTAAATGTCAGGAAAAATATGGATGTGAAAAGGAAATATATTCCCTGAACCACCAATTAGAAGGATTCATGGAGGAAAGAAGTATAATACAGGTCACAGAAAAGCTATATGCATGGCATGATAGCCACTCGTATTCGGTACCGAAATCTGAACCACAATCTTTAGGCAAGAAGAGCATACCTTGACTTGCTCGTGAAGGAATTGAATATATTCCATGGCCTCAAGAAGAACAGATGCCGTATCTGTCTGCAGTGGAATTTTATAACTTGAATTCAAACAGGGCAATGATTTTAATACTAATAGCAAAATCAGAAAACATAGGTTATGGAATTCAAGAGCCAAAATAAAATTTGGCCCAGGTCATATGAACCCTGAAGTTTCAATATAAAAGGTCAATTTTTATGGTTATTTGATTTGTTCCAAACAGACCTTTCCGAATGGTGAAACAAGTTGTTGCAAGGCCATAATTCGTTCGCCCAGTTTGTCTTTCTTTTCCTATAGAAAGAGAATATTAGTACTTCGTAAAGAACAAAACAGGACGAAATGAGGATTAATCAAGTGGAAGATAAAGAAATACAATTGGACCACCCAAAATGAGATAAGAAGGCCACCAAATCTTGTCTAATGGACGACCCAAAACTTAAACTTTATATATTACTAAGAATGATTAGTTATTAATATGATAGAAATCTTAATCTTCAATATGCTGCAATGTGAAGTTGAAACAATAACAGAAACCTTAGCGGAGATGGAAAAATCTGCCTTGCGTCGCTTGGATGTAAGAGAAGTGAGACTGCTCTCATCAACAGAGCATAGGTTCCTTTTCTGTTCCATCATTGTTTCTACCTCCACCACTTCTGCCTGGATAGAGATCAAATTCAATCAATCAAGATGCACAGCAGATAGGCAACAAACATCCAATGCAAGCGTCAAAATCCTATATTTCATGTAAAATAGAGTAACTTTATTTAGAGGAAGAACTCGCAAAGATATAATAATAAGAAATTCGATCGATAAAAAAAAAACTCATACAACAACGAAAGTCAACTAAGAAAATCTGAAAGTATACAGATCTCCCACGGGTTCAAGACAGGCATATTTTTAAATGCCTGTGTTCATGTGAATACACATGAACACAAATTGTTTGACTTTTAAAAACCAAATGAATTCTACGACCAAGAAATAACGACCCCACGAACTTAGATTAATTAAATGCCTTGAAATAATAGCATCCTCATACAGAACTTCAGATAGCATGCAGATAAGTATACCACATTAGATGATTAAATTATTAACAATATAATATTGATCTATTTGATCTACTATATTAATAACCACTATATAATAATACAGACTACTAGAGGACAAAAGGAATACAAGTAGACAGAAGTTCCATAGTTTAATGACGAACACCAATATATATTACCGAAAACAATCAGCATAATTAAGAATAATAATATGAAAAGAGTAGGTCAGAGGGTTACTATATTGAGATTAATAGGTTAATAACGATGACAGCAATATACATGCACAAAATAAACAAATACAAACATCTCTCATCAATTCATGCCCAAATTAAAACGATCTGGATGTTCCTTCTCACACTGACCATCTTGACCAAAAAACAGTTAAGAGCTGTGTCTTTATATCAAAATTTGGCTGTTTCGGTCAGTAGAAAGGGTAATACAGTGAACCTAACATCGCAAAAGACAACTCAGGAGATGAACACACACACAAAGTTGCAACTAATGAGACACTGGAATAAGAAACAGGAGAACACCTGTAAGTTTTTTACTTTTTGAGAAAAGTAGAAGTAATGGGTTGGGTAATGGGAATCCAGAATGAGTATTTTAAACCAAACAGATGTTATAAATGAGACAGGGTGGGACCAGATGAACAATTTTTTCTTTTCTATTTTAAAACAAATACAGATAAACAAATCCACACCACGCAGGGATTAAACTAAGAGAATATGTAATTTGCGTACAGAATTATCCTACCCCTTCCTTTTAATATCTTGAACACACCAATCAAAGGCAGAAAACCAAATACCATAACCAGATTAAGATAAACACTGTAACTAATATCACAATTAACAAAAATCCACTAATCAATAGTACAATCTTACAGAGTTTAGCATGGAAACCGATAAAAAGAAGATAAAAACAAAAGTTGGTGCAAGTATTGACTACTCATAAACGAGATGACAAAATACAGTAATCTATCACAGTTCAAGAAGCAGCCTGAAAAAAAAGGAAGAACAATAACAGTAAAAAGAATGAGAAATCAACGAAACACACACCGGGAACTTAGCGGAAGCATTGCAAAGAGAGCTCGCAATCATCCCGACGAAGTATTAACCAAAAATCCCAATAATCCGTCCACCGGAGACAGAATGAACTACAGAAGATGTTCGATCAACAAGAGCGAGCTCCACAGCGTAGAATCCAATCGAAGAACAGAGGCGCGTTTTTTCTCGTTAATCTCTGGAGAGTGAAGAGGTAATCGAGTGTTGGAACAATTCAATCTCTGTATGAACGGAACCCGAAGATTGAGAAGACGATAATAGTGCAAAAACTGGCTGAAATCGAGCAATCAGCGATGAAGAAATCCACCATGGATGAGTTGCTATCAGAGAGGGAAGAAAGAACGGAGTTTGAAAGTCTAGTGGGAAATGGAGAAGGAGGGGAGTGAAGGCTTTCCGAAAGTGTTTAAATAAAGGAAACAAAAAAAAATAAATAAATATATTTTGAAAATTGAATATATTACTTTTTTATAATATTTTTAGTAACTGACAGCTAATATCCAGCCAGTGGAAGTAAAAAGGCAAAAGAAATCAAAATTTACACAAGGTGAAATTCTTTTCTTTTTTCTATTCATTTTATATTAAAAAGTAAATTCCATTAAATCTCATTAACTCAATTTATTAAGTTTAAAATATACATTTATTTCTTATAATTTCATTTAAATCCATAATTTCAATTATTTATTCTCTAAAAATTCTCTAAAAAAACAAATTAAATATTTTAATTATAAATATAAATAGCCTATTAATATTAAATCTAAATATAATAAAATAAATAAATAAATAAATAAAATTCTTGTTACGTCTAATTAATGAATAAATAGACTAATGTTTATGTTTATTCATTTTATATTACATAAAATTGTTGAATATAAGAATATTGTATTTAATAAAAATAAATTAAATATTTGATATTTATAAAAACAATAAAGTGTCGAACATACTTATGAAATAATCATAATAAATTGTCTCTCTCGAACTACCTTGTCGTTCGAGTTCCCATAATGTGGGGTATAACTGAATTTTATTTCATAACATTTATGTTTCTAACTCCTCGTTTGTTCGTATCTCGAAAATAATAAATTTATTAAATAAAATCAATATTAAATTAAACACGAGTATACTTATTCTATAATTAAAAGTAAACATACTCTCGTGATTTATGATATGTGATAATTCATTTAAATATTTTATTAAATAGATATATATTATAAATAATTTTCCGATTTATATTGCGTAATAATTTGATTTTATTTAATTATCACCCTAAGAAAAATAAAAATAAGATATATATTTATATATATATATTTGTAGCGAAGAGAGAGAAATTGTTGACTTTATTCTGTTTTGTTTGACAAATGAGAGAGACTGTTAAGTGATTTGACGTTTTATCTAATCAACCCGAGAAAATAGAACAGAAAAAGAAAAAGAGAGTAATTTATTTTTTTTTTGTTAATTTTTATGTCTAATTAATTTAGAAATATTTAGGAAGATTTGATCCAATCATAATTTTTTAAAATAATAAATAATTAATTAAAACATAATTACCTCAAAAATATTTATTTAATTTATATAATTGAATTTAAAGAATGATCATGAATTTATAATGGGAGAATATTAAATAAGACTAGTTTGGGTCGGGGTTCGGCGGTTCTGAGGGCGGGAAAGGGTTAACAGAAGTGGGTCCCACATGTTGGGTCCGTGAATCGTACGCAGACTTTGGATGATGATGACACGTGTGAGTAGGACCGACGTGGAACAATCTCTCTCCTCCCCAAAAGTCCACACGGTAGCCACGTGGGACCCACCCCCCGACGCGGTTTTGGTCTCAATCTCAACTACTACTACTACAAGTACCTGGTTCAGGACATTTCTAAGGACACCCCCCTCCCTCCTACACTCCCACCTGCCCTACACCTATTTTTAAATTTTATAAATTAATAATTATAATCATTTAAATTAAAAAAGAAATTCTGTTTTTTTATTCATAATTTCATTTTTTTTAAATTGTAACATACGAACCCCACCGCTCGCACATATGGTCAACTTTGACTCGTTACGTATCGTCGTCAGTCTCGTAATTCTAAAACATATTGGAGAGAGGTCTCCACACCTTTGTATTATAATAAATGTTTCGTTTCCCTTTTCAGCCGATGTGAGATCTCACATAAAAAAATATTATATCGACTATTCACCAAAACCATGGTCTACATCCGACATGGCTAAAATGACCTTAAATATACTATAGATGAATGTGACTAGTTGTTAATTTTTCGTACTCGAGTTATATGCTATCAAAGCTGTGGTTGTTGTTTGTTTTGCTTTTAGCCTATAACATTGCTTTCTTACATATTATTTTCAATGCATTTCCTCGCTCACGTTCTCTAAAATACTTTCTCTTAAACGTGATCGAGACTCTCGTTCATATGTCCGATACACTTTTCTCGAAATGGACTTAGAGCGAGTAAGTGGAAAAAAGGTCGTGTTTAAGTAATGATTATCGAAGTTTGAAAGGGTCAACATCTCTCTTCATGGCTTCAAAACCCTAATTTTGAAAGATAAATGCGCTTTCTTTTGTCAAAATCTCCACTTTTTTGACGAAAAAAAAAAAATTCGAACTTTTTCGATTGCCATTTCTTTATCGTTCACTTTACTTAATCTTTGCCTTTCTTTTTAGTTCGAACACAAACTATTTATCTCGTGATTCATCAAACTAAAAAGAAAAGATCATTATTTCCTTTTTTATGTAAACCATATTTACAAATTATGATGTCACAATTATTATGCCGATCTGAATATTATTCGACCGATCAAATTATTAATATTTTTTTATGGCTCATAGGCTCGAATCTCTTTCTCATCGTTTGAATTATGATATTTTTTAATAATAATAATAATAATAATAATAGAGATGTGAAATTCAAAATATTAAATTGATTTATGAAGAGGAACAGTTGAAATGATTGAATAACAACTGAAAAAGACACAAATTTGAATATTTGAACCATAAACAAACATAAACCTCTCAATAAAAATATAAAAAATGGGGAATTATTATTTTAATCAATTAGTTGAATTGGTGAACTTTTCTTTTTCCCTTTCCTGTCTCGACAAGATTTTGGCAATTGGATTACATTAATGATGTTTTATTATTTTTGTCGGATAATCATGTTCTAATATATATTTTAAATTCATATTGGGGGAAAGAATTCAAACTCTAAGATAAAAGACATTTAAAATCAGCTATGATACGAGTGGTAGATGCTTGGGGCAAAAACGCTCTTCATTTTACAGAGCTCTACCTTTTTATCAAAAAGAGCGTTGGGTAAAGCAATCTCCCTTTTTGGACAAGCACATGACTTAGTCAGATAGAATCAGGTTAAATGTTCGAATCCTCTCAATCCCACAAAAATAAGTTCGAGAGTAGAAAGTTATTTATCAGAAGAGTAAACAACACTCCATCCCTAAACATACTTGTTTAGGATATTAAAATCATATAAGTATTCCACAAAGACAATCGGTCGTAGGAATCGACAAGATGCGTGTGTAAAGTAGCTCGTATATAAAAAAAATTAATCACTTTACAAAGTAAATGTGCTGGTGGAACACTGAACTTACCTGTAAAAACAAAGGGTAAAATTCTGTACTTTCTTGAAGAAACAAGAGGACCATATGGAGATCACTTTTTGGTATATATTGATATGGTATGGCAATGGTAATGAGTATGAGGAGTTGCAAAAACACAGCACCAGTCTCCTAAGTTGAAAACTCAATATATTAAACGAAGCACTTATTCTAAGGATGAAACTCATTTGTACACTATAAGTAAGCTCTTAATGAAGTGAGGGAATACCATTGTTCCAGTGTATATGGAACCCAATCTGACTTTGGGGGAGGAAATCAAGTGGCCTGAGCTGGTGGTGGAGGAGGTGCAATTTTGTCATTTTCGCTGCCAGGAGCATTTGACTTCGTATATTCGCGGGCGACCTCTAACCTCAGCTCCACCGCTCGCTTGTACTGTAACAAGTTATCAACTTACCACTTAGAACAAAACTAATCTGAAACTAAGTGAAGATGAAGTATTAGGAAGTGTAATCATCGAAGCCTGAACGAAACAAGAGCCAGAAAAACGACAAAGGAAGAGCAGTTGAAACCGTAACGAAACGAGAAAATGCAAACCTCAAGCATTGCGCCAGCCTTTATTTTAGATTGCATCAGACACCATTTCTTAAAATGTACACCTGTTGTCCCATCAAACAAAGTCTCATTTGTAAGATTTGTCAAGACATAGAAAATTGCACATGATAGGGGTGAGACTTTTCTTTATTTATTCTTTTTTTTCCTCATGATCGGTAGGGGGATTTTCATCTCTTATCCATTCTTTCCCGTCTTTTCGTTTTCCCCTAGGATAGGTTAGGAGGGGCAAGTATCACGACTGCGTTGAAGCTCGTACGTATACAAAGAGATGGGTGAAGGACAAAAGGACAATCACTAAATGTGTACAAGGAATGGTAAACATACCTGCTTTAATCTCAATGGAAGAAGAGTTCTCAGCATTTGTCTCCAACGACCACCTACAATGGAGCTGAAGCAGTAGATACAATTAACAGTGGCCAATTGCTAACATTGAACAAGAGTCCAACTAATTTAACAAATAACTATCCCTTCAATGGAAAAAATGAAGCAAATTGGTCCATGAAGTAAAAAGCTCCAGTTATTCGGTTAGTTTCAGTAGGCTTATTAACCAGCCTATATATTTTGCTGCTGTAACCATTTCGAGGTGAACACTTGAGTGCATTAGTTTTATTCTTGTTTCGTGTTATCGGGACCGTAACAGTCACTTATAAACCATATGGCAATGGCTTAAACCTCTAGTTAGAAAAAAATGAGCAAATGCGTAAGCAGCATAAGCACTCATCATTAAAAACTAATGGGGACTTCTATACATAAAAGCAACAAAGATATCAAGAAACACCATAAAGAAGGTATGATGGAGAACTTTATCACCTCAAAGTAGGCCCCAAACGGCACATCATGCGCGTTTTGCACCATCTCAAACACCTAGAAGAAAGGAGATAAAACATATCAAGTAAAGCCAATTAGTGGCATATGCTTCTTTCCTGTTTTACATGACATATAAGTTACACTCACGAGCGTTGTCATATTTGTAACAATCTCATTTAGGAGAATTGTAATATATGTCGACTAAAACGTAATGACAATGTTAGAAATCACGCCCTTAATTTAGCCATGTCAATAGAATCCTTAAGTGTCGAACAAAGAAATAGCTAGCCTCGAAGGTGTAGTCAAAAGTGACTCATGTGTTGAACAAAGGTTGTACTTTGTTTGAGGGCTCTAGAGAAAGGAGTCGAGCCTTGATTAAGGGGAGGCTGTTCGAAGGCTACATAGATCTCAGGGGAGGCTCTATGGTATATTTTGTTCGAGGGGAGGATTGTTGAGAATTGTTGGGAGGGAATCCCACGTTGGTTAATTTAGAGAATGATCATGGGTTTATAGGTAAGGAATACATCTTCATTGGTACGAGGCCTTTTGGGGAAGCCCAAAGCAAAACCATGAAAGCTTATGCTCAAAGTGGACAATATCGTCGTTATTCCTATTCCTAACAGACAATGCTACCCTTCAACTATATGTTACCCTTCAATTTCTTGTCAAAGGCCCAAATAATGGCAATGCTATCAAGGAATTGCAAAAATATTAAAAGTAGATTACCGTGCTTAACACCAAAAAGAACTTTAGGCTAAATAATAATAATGAGAAAGAAAATAAGTAGCCTAGCCATACCAGCTTAGTCTTATCTTCAGATAAAACTGCATGTTGATACTCTGTCATCGCTGTGTCTGGTGGACACATGGGGCTATGACACAGGGATCTATATGTAAGCTCTCTAACTTGACCTTCATATTCATCTGCGGCATGCCATTGTCCCATCTGAATATAGCAAAAGTAAATGTAAGGCACTAGAAATTGTAAAACAACGAAATCTTTGTATCAATATGTCTCGTTGTTAGGATCGCTCAACAACGCACACACTCGATCAAGATGAACACAAAGAACAAGAGAGAGAAAATTCAAAGAAGAATATTGGGTAAAGGTTTTATTGATGACTTTAGATATGTACAACAAGAGAAAATACAGAGAATGAAGAACGTACATTTTGAGAGCACTTCCTAATGGGGTATATATATGGTTTTAATTTACTAAATATAACGTTCAAAGATTTAAACCTACGAGATATAATCTACCAAATATATCTCTATCAAATCTTTACCAAATATCTACCATATATAGCTCTGATACTAGTTGTTAGGATCACTCAATAACGTACACACTCGATTGATGATTAAGAAGTTCAACAGCAGAAGGAGGAAGAAGAGTTAGGATTGATGATTAAGTTCCAGTTTAGACAAGGAAAGAAACATGACCTATCAGTTTTTTTTTTTTTTTTCATAGAAATCGAGCTTTCATTAAGAATGCCGGATCGATCACTTATAAGTAGTAGCACAAAAGGAAACACAATTATGTTGTCTTTGAAAGTTACAAGTTCCAAAAGAAAAGAGTGAGTTTTTTTAACTTACAACTAGATTTGTATCTTTTCGTCTTGCAACAAAAGCACTTGTGTAATTTGATCCATCACTCAACAAAATAGTAAAGAACTGCTCGGGAGTGCATGGGAAAACACCCTGAAGAAGAAATGCAATAAAAGATTGAGCTCATTGTAAGATAATGGTTTTCTAGGTCTAAAGGGAAAAAAAGTGATGCTTACGTTGTGTATGCTAGTAAGGACCTCCTCTTTAATGAAAGCCTGAGTATTTTTATTTTTCGGCAAATTATCTGCGGCGATTTTCTCCGTACTTTCACTAACTCTCACCGAGCTACTATGTGCGCGTAGTGCTGACTCAGCCTTCTCCTGAAATAAGATAAACCAACAATTGTATCGTTCCATTAACTTCCACGTCCCAACAATTAACTTCCCTTACTACTAGACTTCACGAGAATTTAACAGTCATATTCATATGAATAAGACTTATTTACATGAATTACTTGAGTAACCTGCTTAGGGTCATGAGCCTTGAACCAAAAAGAAAAGTAAAAATTTCTCAGAAGCTGAAAGTACGAATCGTAATGTTACATATAAACGACTCCCAATGTTCAGTTTCATCGATACAATATGACAGTAACAACATTAATTACCAAAATAGTGGTCAGTGCTATGTTTCATTCTAAGCTTGTCAGAACATATCCTCAAACGGGAAGACAAACTTAAGAAACATACCTTCTTCTCAGCTTCCAGCGTTTCACGGAAGTTCTTCACTGCACGCTGTAAAGCTCTAACTGTATGGTTCCTATTCCAAAATGATGCAAATTTATATCTGACTCTACCTGGAAATGGAATGAAAAAGTGAGGAGGAAGGATATTAACGCATCTCGGTCCATCAAAATTTAGGAAAGAAAATCAACGTTTCATGTACTTAATCATAAAGGAAAGAAGATACTGACCATCAGGACTTCCCAACGGAGGTACACCATGCCCACCAGCACCCATGCGAAGAATAATTGTTACAGCAGGATTGATAAATGCATGTTGAGTCCTTCGTACCTTCATAAATCAAAAGATCCGTCACATATGCACGAGAAATATCACAAGAGAATAGCAAAATTAGTATGAAGAGAGAAAGGAGATAGAAAATACTTCATCAATGTCTTCTAGTGGTATTATCACCTGTCAAGAAAAAAGGAAATGAATGTGATATGAAACAATAGATTTAATTAAAAAAAAATATTTGATTTAATGCAAGTAAATGCCAACAAACACAGAAATTCAGCATCAAAACATTCCTAACCTTCATTTGCTTGGAGAAGATGTTAGAGTGGAAGCAGATGTGCCAAGCTGAGACATACATACGACCGTGATACAAGAATGATCTCTCAAGAGCACACGAAAAACTATGCTCGACTACCTGAAGGAACCTTAGGTATGCTAAGAATTAATAGCAGAAACTCTATATGTTTAAGAAGTAATTTTGAAAATAAATAGAATATCAGTATCAATCATTTCTAAAGCAATGGAGGTTCCAAGAAACTAGCCTCATCAGGTAGAAGCTCAAAGATTGTCTGAAGAGGCCCTGGCTTTTGATGAACCACTGTCAGCTCTGGTTTGTCTAAAGAAATTCTTCTTCGAGCATTTGCTCCAGCATAACCATTAATTGCGCTGAAGAACAGTCACTAAAATCCATAAATACAAAGTTCATATAATCTTAATATTTTCTTGAAAAAACACCATTTGTTTAATAACACATCTAGAAGAATATCATTCAAGAATCAATATTAACACTGTTGGAATTCGACCCAAAAGAAGCTGTCGTAAGACCCACTATTAACATATTTTCATTACTTCTCGATAAATAATTCCCTTCTTTCTTCGTATTAATTTTTTTGACGCATTAGTTTCCCTCCTGATATGCTCTCGGAATCTACTTCTAGTCGTAAACACATAAAAAAGAAGTTGTGTGAAAATGTATCAAATCCAAGATGATAACCGAACAGAATTAAAAAATCCTTGGAGACAAAAGCCAAAAAGAAACATTACAATTGAATTAGCTTATTTCTCTCAAGCCAAAGGCCACATAGAACTACAAAAAAGTTAGGATGCCATAGTTTCGCATTAAAAAAGACCCTTGTCACAAAATGGTGGATACAGAAGGACCTCGTCTACCATAAGAAATGTCAATGAAATAAATTTGACATCCATTTGAAATATGGCACTGCTTTTCATTCCCAAACAAAAGATCAAGCTGAAGTAACTAATAGAATTGCACAAAATTTAACACAGAATTGTGTTTGTCTAGATTGGAATTTTGCTATCAACAGCATACAGAATAGATCAACAGGTAAAATTCCTTTTGAGGTTAATATACTAGTCCTCCTAGACTTTGTTTGATCTTATTAATCAATCTAGTTCAACAGATATTTTGATCCGGACAATCTCATTGTTATATTAAAATAACCTAAACTAATCCACAGATGTTGACAACTAGAAACGAGAACTTAATAATGTTTAATTGGTTTATGGCAATAGAGTTCATGATAGCCTTTCCAATTTTAAGCAATACAAATTTAAAACCAGAAACTGCAATGCATCAAGTAAAATTTAACAAGGCATGTCCTACACGTAAGAAAATAGATATCAACAAGACCCGATAACTCAAAAAATTATTAACTCAGAACCTCCCAACTCATAGCCATAGACAATAGTTTCTTTGGTGGGCTTGTTTTTTTTGTAAACCACTTGGTCTCATGTAAATTTCGAAGTTACAGAAATCCAAAATAATAATAATAGTTAAAGTACAAAAGGTACCTTCCGCCATTGCCTTGCAATTTTAAAGTTTTAATGTGGAGACAGACCTAAAAAGTTCATATGCAGATTTAATCAGTCTTCTTCGTTAAGGAAGGGACATTATGCAAACTGGAAAAGAGAAATTAAGAAATAAAAAGAAGCAAAAAAATTATGAATGAGCACCTGCCCGGAAGTGCTATCTAATGTGTACCATACAGCACCTGTGTGGCCTTCACTTTCAACCGTAACAGTAACTGAACCAAGAACAGCACTTTTCCAAACTATATCCCAATCATAAATTGTAACATTAATCTGTTAGATGAGGGAAAAAAGTTATATAAGTGGCATGAAAATTACAAAGACAACATTGAACTTTGACAGAAACAATGGAAGCTAGTATGTATTTCACTTCATTAGCTCTATAACGCAGGATTTCATTAGCACTATAATGCAGCAAATCCTGCATCATGTGTCCACTGAGTTAGTTTGCAGTTTGTTTAATAAGCATTCTCTGAAGTTCCAGAAATTAGAAAAGATCAAGGGGGTGGTGGCAAAAGGGTAGGACAGCGTCAGTAAGAAGCAATCGTTGGGTTGGACTTCAATATCTAGAACGGACATGAGCTGAGTGTAACACTAAAAATGTGATCTAAACTAGGTCTCAAGCCTATTAGTCAAGGGGTCAGGCAAAACTTATGGAGCCATTGGCACAGGTTTATAATTTTATATTATTAGTAGATAGTTTCTATTAAGCCAAAGAAAAACGTTGGAAAAAAATGTGTTTATTTGGACAGGATACCTGGGCAGGAAGCTCATCGACGGAAAAATCGAACTCCTCCCCCCACATGGGATTCCTTGAACCAGGAATCATTGAACTGCACCAAGCATGAAGTACTTTAATTCAAGCAGTGAAGGAAAAGGAGGCGACATTAAATTATACAATTTTGACTGTAGATTAGTACAAAAGTTTTTATAAAACTACAATAAGAAAGATGGGAACAAAGTGGACATACAAATATTAAAAGCACTTGAACTCTGAATTTTTTTCGACACACAAATGTAGTATTCATTAAACTTTCTTCATTTATCAAATAAGGCACACATCCCCATTAAACGATCCAACAATCAAGTAAGGCACACGTCCCCATTAAACGATCAACCATACTCAAAGGTTATAATTACAGAAAAGAATAAACATGAACATAACCTGAAGCGCTTTTCTGTACCACAGGTAATAATAGCATAAGGATCAGAAGTGCCATTTAAGTTTGCAGCAATAAGATTCTTGGCAGCCAACAATTCCAACTGAAAAAACCAAACACGCCATCTAATTGAAATTTACAAAAAATGAAGCTGCAAATAATTGAGGCCAAAAGTACAAGTTTCGATTTGAATACTCGACATATGCCACGCCAGTCCTCATACACAGAATAAAAACCGGAGAAAAGTATCTAAATACCTTAATTAGATAAGCAGAATTAGTCTGAAGGTCTCTCAAATGGCCAGGAGGAATCTACAAAATAATTGCAAAACTGCACGTCAAAAGAGTTGGCATATTACTCCATGAAAAAGAAATCTATCTCGGATTTTCTAACACAAGCAATATAACATAGCTATACATCAGCTAAATGCTTAAATTTTATCAGTTTTGTCAGAAATCACGACCCTCCAGAATGGTATGATATGTCCACTTTGAGCATAAGCTCTCATAGTTTTGCTTTCGGCTTCCCCAAAAGGCCTCATACCAATGGAGATGTATTTCTTACTTATAGATCCATGATCAACCCCTTAGTTAGCCAATGTGGGACTCATATTCCGAAAAAAAGTAGTTACTCATCCAGACAAAAACAAGTTCCAGTGTTCCACATTCTTAGTAGCAGAATTCATAAGTATATTTATACTTTAGCAGTTTTATCTGCAAACAATATTTAATAAACATGAAATCAGAAAATAATACCTAATGAATGCAGAAAGAATCAAATCTCACGCCCAAATTTGTTATCATCACTGAGAATACATCAAACCATAATGGAAAACAAAAGAAATAGGCTCCGTAAGCATTTTTAATGGTATCAGGAACTATAATTTCAAAATTAGGAAAGAATTCCCCAAGTCCAATCACAAAACGACAATTAAAAACAAAACACGCAGACAGTTTAAACAAGAAGCTAGAATTTGAACTGCTAGTTAAATTGCTTAAACCCCAAGGTTTGTTTATAGGATCATATCAGCAGAAACGCAAAGAAGTAAAAGTTTAGAATCAGAAATCAATTCCTAAACCAAACATAAAAAAATATGAACACAAACACATCGAGCTGTCCTATGAAGTAGCGAAGAAGAAAAAAACAGTAGAATTCCCCAAAAAAGAAACACTACAAATCACCGTTCAAACGCAAATCCAAAACCCAGGAAATCAATTCCAAGACAAATTGAGAAAAACAAAAGTTAGTTAAACAAGGCACCAACCTTGTCCTTAGCGTCAATAGAATCCCCAGAATTGTCAAGAACAGAAGGATCACCATCAAACAAGGAGCTCCGGTAGGCGAAAAACCAGTAAGCGAAGATCACGAAAAGGGAAGTGGCGAGTGTGATCTTGATTTCCAACCAGGAAGGGAGGAGGAAATCGAGCGCCATAGGGATCACCATTTGGGGCCTGAATTCGGAGTAGAGGAGAATTGAAGAAGTCATAGCGAATGTTGAGGAAGAACTGCTGCTGCTGCTGCTGCTGAGGTAGTCCTGGAAGGGCTGGGAAAGGTCATCTGTGTGTTCCAATGGAAGAAATTGGAACCGGCATTTCTTTTCACGTCGAACCAACCTCCTTTTTTCTTTTTATTTTTTCTTTTTCTTTTTATTTTCTTTTTTCTTTATAGAGATGGTCAAAGTTGGACCGTTGGAGGAAGACCAAACATTTAACCGCTGTGTGACGATATTGCCCTTGCCGGCGCCAAATAATTCCAATGGCTGTGAGAGGAAATGGCGGTAATTTTGGTGAAGAGAGAAGGGTGTTTTGGGTAAAAAGGAACAGAATTGTGATTTTCGCCTGTGGAGCGAGATCGGTAGTTAGTTGAATACTCCACTTTGACATGGACATGGACACCATGGCCATAGTTATTGTCGTTGTTTTTTTTTTTTTAAAAAAAAAAAATAATATTTTAACGAGCGTAATTATATTCTCCTAATTTCTTAACAAATATTTTTACGTTTCTAATTGCATTTAATAGATTTTCAGGAATATTATATTTAATAAATTTTCATTTTTAAAAATGGAGAACTCAACTTTATTGTAATAAAATAATTTTGCAAGGAAATTAACTATTTAATTAAAACTTTCAAGCAATCCTTTTTTTTTTAAAAAAAAAAAACATTTTTAAAATATCCATAATAATAATAATAATAATAATAATAAGGTTTGAAAATTACTTGAATTATTTATTTATTTATTTATTTGCATTTTTCCGATAAATTTGAGTCAACTAGAATTAAAAATAATATGGTTGACTTGGAAGATAAGAACAAGCAACATAGTTATAATCCCCACAAAGAAGGATCAAAGCTGAAGACAAAATAGAAAAAAACAAAAATCAATTTTTGACTAATTCTTCTTCATTCACTTCCTATACAAATCTCTACTTTCTTGCATCTATAGCCAAACCCCAAAGTTTTGTAAACGAGACTTATTTCGTTCACATCTTCAACAACTAGACATTTTCTCTAAAGCCTTCCATCCCGGACCCGAGCAAGGCAACACAAATCTTCGACGAAGAAGGGTGAGGCTAGCTCGGGATTTTTGAGAATTCAGTAATGCTTGGAAGATAATCAGGAGAGAAAAAGAGGAAACATATTTCTAGGCATTTTCGCCTTCCCCATCCCGGACCCGAGCAAGGCGACATAAACCTTCAACGAAGAAGGGACGAGGCCAGCTCGAGATCTTTGAGAATTCAGTAATGCTAGGAAGATAATCAGGAGAGAATTCAGTAGCTGCTAATTACTTCTATAATCAAAACAAATTTACCTCTAAAGGTATGGCTATGGCCTATGGGATACCAAGAGGAGGAAATGAAATGGAGCAACGTCCCCACCTCCAACAGTTTGCTCCCTTCAATTTAACAGAAACAATATGAACAGGATCCAGTATGAAATATAATATTAACAAACACTTCTTCTCAGTCGAGTCGAGAAGAAAGCCAACGGGCAGCGCAGCACAGCACCGAGGATATTAGAGCCCTCCACAACCACCATAAACAATAGCTGCTAGTTTCAAACATCAGCGTCCTCTTCACATTAACTTCCAAGCTGCAGCCACAAGAGTAAATGTTTTGATTGTTACAAACAAAAAAACACGAATGAACGACGAGATCACGGTTGATTAATACAACTAATTCGGAAGGGAGGTCATTGAGAGGTTAGCTAATCTTCTTAGTCCTATCACTCTACCAATGATGAAATGCAAGGCATTTATAAGTATTAACTAATAAAGTGATTATGGTAAGAGAGACAAGTAATAAAATGCAGCATTGAATCATCCAGCTTTTACTTCAAGATCGAGCACGAAACGTTTTGACAGTTGATATAACTCCTTGGCTAAGAAGTCACTTAAAAAAGTTCCAATGAGTTTTGCCCCTCGAGACATTTAAATGAAATTATGAAATGCTAGAGGCAGCTTACAAGGTAACAAAGAAGACAATTAGACTCCATTTAGGAGTATAAACAGCCCAAAAAACTCAGAGTTGCAGACCAGAAGAGAAACTTTTTCCTGTTTCTATTGGTACCAAGGTTGACATTCTCTAAAGATTCTAGTATATATACATGACCAAGGACGTGGATGCAACGAACCATTCTCGATTAGGAAGCAGCCATATACATTTTTTCAATTCAGTTTCAAACTAGAGCAAGCAACTCCAATGTGAGATCCCACATAGGTTGGACAGTGAAACAAAACATTCTTTATGAGGGTGTGGAAACCTCTCTAGACGCGTTTTAAAACTTTAAGGGAAAGCTCGAAAGGAAAAGCTCAAAGAGGATAATATCTGTTAACGGTGGGCTTGGGCTATTACACCAAAACTCCCTGAACCCAACCCTCATCAAAAGTTGTAGAGCATAGGCAGCTCGAGCATATTGATGGGTTCACAAGCTAAGTTGTGGAGTGTGAATGAAAATAGAACTCCACCCCTACAAGGCAAACAAGTTTGGTGGCCCTAACAGTAAAGTATAAGCCAAATAGAGGTTGGCATCCACACACTGTCTTTTTAACCCATGGCTTGAAAAGCTTGTGGGCCTAAAAGAGCTTGACATCCTCACAATGACCTTTTCCAACGCCTTGACAAGTTTGGGCGGCCTAATAGTGAAGTATAAGGTAAATAAAGCCTTGACAAGTTTGGTGGGCTTAATAATAGTAAAGGATTGGGACGTCTGGAGGTAATTTTAAAGCCTGGCGAGCATCGCTGTTTGTCAAAGCCTGGTGAGCACAAAAGCAAGGAATGGGACCTGAACGTCCTGTTTATCAAGAAGAAAAATGTGAGATATTTCGTCTATGTCATGGTGCCTTGCACGACAAAGCTAATGTGAAATAGACACTTCTGGAAAGATCAATCTCAACCGACCCTTCAAAAGAAACAAAATTGGTTTCAACGCTGAGATTGTACGGTTTCAATGTTAGAGGTCGTTTGGAAGCTTTCTTCTCTCTGTTTTGGAAGAGAAAATCTTATTTCCCCAAATGGGTTGTTCTTGAATACTATGAACAATCATGGTTTATCTTCAGAAATTTGGACCTAAAAGCCATCCCATCGTTGATTCTTAAAAGACAAGTAGAATTTGAATCATGTGGGCAATTTGCTTTGAACAGATTCAACATATAAATCGAACAGAGATTTAGATCTAAGATCCGAAACTAATGAATAAGGCATCATTCAGAAACAAGAAAATCGCATCAAAGAGAAATCAATAATCGTGAGAAAATCATCAAAACGAATCGGCGTACCTGGGATGTCCTTTCTGGGCGCAGGCTGAGCCGTAACGTAGTATAAAATCGAACGTCCGATCATGAAGAGGCTCGAAACAGCGGCGGCGACAAAGAAAAACATAACCAATCCAATAACCCAAGGCATCATCATGAAGCCGATGAAGAACGTAACCGATCCACAGAGCATCAGAGCCAGAGACATCCCTAGAAGAAGCGACGCAAACCCGGCCGGGGTCATCTGCGTCGGCACCACCGGTGAGTGATCGGAAAACGGGATTGACGACGGAGGCGATCGGAGAATATTCATAGCAAGAGAAGAAAGCTCGTAGAAAACACTCGATTGCGAATTCCGCTGCCGCCGCATCATAATTCTTCGGTAAAAAAATCTCCAAATCTCCAAAAGGGAAAATCCTCTCAACGTCGAGAACGAAAACCCAGAAACGCTTTTGTTGAATGATTCAAGGGAAATCGATAAATCTAAGGAACTTTATGGAACTGGGGGGGTCCGTGATTGGATTGGCAAGACTAAAACCCCTCAACAGCAACCACAACAGCGAGTGGATAAGTCTGATAAGCAAAACTTTTGTTTGTTTCTTAAGAATTCAACACACAACTAAATGCATTCCCACACACACACACACACACACACACACACAAACACACAGAACGGTGAAAACCCAACTCAAATATTGAACTAAAGAACCCTTTTCCGGTCACCCAGAAAGCTCTTGTTCACAATTTCCTCGAATTTCAGTTCGGATTGAGAGAAACAGAGTGAAGAAAGCGAATTAGGATTGGGATAAACATGAGGAGAGGATTAGGGATTGAAAAGAGGGCGGTGAAATGAGAGGGAAGATTTGGTGGGTTACACGTAATGGAGAGGAATTGGGAGTTGGGACCTTATCTTCAATGGATAACGACGGCCTTGAGATCGCCTAATAGCTTCTTGGCATATGGCGTACAGTTCTGATCTTTTGGGATTTGGCGCTGTTTGTGCGGCAATTTGGCGGAGGTTTTCTTTCGCCTCTCTGGGGGCGCGACGATTCTCCACGAAATAAGGATTTTTTTTTTTTTTTTTTTTTTTTTTTTTTTTTTNCGTGAAAATTTTCAAAATTCGAGAATTTTAATAATTTAATAATTAAATATGAGGGAAAAAAAGCCCAAGGCATGTATGGGCCAGCCACGTGGCCCACCGTGGAGACCATGAGAAACTAGTCCATGGACCAAAGTTGGTTTATTATTGGAATAGAATACCAAAATTCCTTCAAAATATTATTCCATAATTATTATCCATATTTATTACCTATTTAAAATTAATTAATTTAATGAACACGGCCCGCGTTAATATTATAAGAATGACGTCAACGATAGAGATTAAATTACAAATATTTAATAGGTCTCAAAACTTTCAATTTTGTATATAATAAAAAAATTTAATAAGTTAAATTATTATATATAAATTTATAAATTAAAAAAGTTTATTTGGCTGTCTAATAAAAGTTTAAAAAAAAATACGTTTTTAGTCTCAATTTTGAAATATATTTCAGTTTAATCTTAACTTTGGAAAGTGAATGAAAGTTTGTTTAAAAATTTATGATAAACTTACATTAATTCGTTGTATTTTTAGAAAAAAATTTAAAAAGTTTATTTTCTAATTGAAGTAATAGATTTGTATGAGATGTAAATACACGATTTCGTCCATATATTTACGATAATAATTATTTATTTAATTCCTTTTAAAAAATTAACGGTATTTTTTAAATACAATAATATGGTAAGAGTATTTTTTTTATCATTAAAAAAGAAAAAATTGATTTATATAAATAAAAATTTCCAAAATTAGTATTTTTAAAACAAATAAAGTATCCATACATAAAAAAAACTAACTATAAACATTTTTTTTAATATTTTAAAAAAAAACTTTAATAATATTATTGAAAAAATTGGAAAGTTTGTGTATTATTATTAATTTAACTTTTTTTTTTTTTAATTTGATGACCAAATTGGAAATATACTCGCGAAAAAAAAGTTATTTTTATCAAAGAACGATGCAGTCGATTCATACAGTCCAGGTATGTTCCGTCCTCCCATCAACAGCCTTGGAAGAACAGCATTTTGGGCATGCCGATTGCCCCATGCACAACTATTTTGTTAGGCTCCTTCAAATTCCTCATCAATTTCGATCAAACTGACGATACCGAGAAGAATCGGTAACCGAGAGACCGGTGGGGCGAGTTGAGCAATTTCTGTTGAAGAATCCGCTGCGATTTCGGTTGCCTCTGATCCGCGGCGGAAGGAAGAAAGATTTTCGATTGCTTTAAACCTCTCCAAAAGCATTCGATTCGAGTTGTTCTTTCCAAAGGTTCTATTGAGGGATCTTTCTTCGTTTTCAGGGTTGCGCGGCGGAATATCTGGTCGTTGTTGCGTTATATGTGGTGTGAAATTACTGCTGTATGTGAAATTCCATCGCCGAGCTTCGTCATGCGGGTATTGGCCTTTTATCTCGATTTTGGTTTTGTTCCATATGAATGCAATGTGAATATTTTTTGTGTTTTCGTTTGCATTATGATATTTTTAGGTTGTCCTTTTTCTTTTGTTGTCGTGTTTAGGTGGTTAGATTATGTTTTGTTGCCTCCTTGTTGAGTATGTACCATTTTAATGTAACAATCTGTGTTAAGGGACATGAAAATGTTACAAATTTTCTTCTCAATTCCTTGGTGGTTTTTGGTTTTGTTTCTCCCTCACCACACCCCAATGATTTTATCATAGCTTTATGCTTTTATATTATGTAATTCGATGTGTATGGCTAGCAGACAATACTTTTGTGTTTTACATAGTGAACCAAAGGTTGAGGGTAATGTTTCTTCTATGGCAGTTTGATTCTCCATTGATGCTCAATGGCAGTGATATGAACACATTTCCTTTTGAAGTATGAGGAAACGTTTGGTCAGGGAGTCTAATACGTGGTTGCTGAAGTTTTTATAGTAAACAAAAAGGCCTGCTGTTTTAATAAGAAAACAAAGCAGGCAAGTGTGTAGAGGCAGGAAATAATGGAGTGTAATAAAGATGAGGCAGCACGGGCGAAAGAAAAAGCCGAGGAGAAATTTACAGCCAAGGACATTACGGGGGCTAAAAAACTTGCTTTGAAGGCACAAAATTTATTTCCAGGACTTGAGGGTATCTCTCAAATGTTAGCTACGCTCGATGTCTATATTTCTGCAGAAAATAAGGTCAACGGAGAAGTAGATTGGTACGCGATGCTCGGTGTGGATCCACGAGCTGATGAGGAAACAGTCAGGAAGCACTACAGGAAGCTAGCTCTTATTCTTCACCCCGATAAAAACAAGTCGATTGGAGCTGATGGGGCTTTTAAGCTTATTTCTCAGGCTTGGAGTATGCTGTCGGATAAAGCGAAAAGAGTGGTATATGACCAGAAGAGGAATGGTAGAGTCAACAGAACTGTTTCGACTTCGAGAGGGAACTCATCTTCACAATCTGGGAGAAATGGTTTTTACAATTTCACAAAAAATGCTCCTACGTCGAGTATGAAGGGACAGAAAAATGCATCCCGACCAGATTATGCTTCAGCTTCATCTCAGAAACCAAGGCCAACAACCTTTTGGACTGTGTGCCATCGGTGCAAGATGCAGTATGAGTATCTCAGAATCTATCTAAATCATAATCTTCTTTGCCCCAACTGTCATGAGCCATTTTTTGCTATAGAAACACCACCACCCCCTTCAAATGGTGTGAAGTCTAATGGATGGGATTTTACAAAGCCAAATCATCAAAGTGGAAGTAAAACTGCATATAGTCGAGAGAAGAGTAATATAGCCTCATCATCATACACGGGAGCAGGTGAATCGAATCACTCTACACATAGCCAAAACACCTTTCAGTGGGGTCCCTTCTCAAGAACGGGTGGTGCTTCATCTGCTGCTCAAGCTGCAACTGTAGTTCAGCAGGCATATGAGAAAGTGAAAAGGGAACGTGAGGAGGCACAAGCTGCCAAAAGAGTGGAACGAAGAAAGCATCATACGTCTAAGAAGGCCCCTGGTGCTTCATCTTCAGGCTACTCTGGTGCTGTAAAAAGAAGAAGAGGTATAGATGACATTTCTTCTAGCTCCCATGCAAGAAATATAACCGATCAGTTGAAAGCTATGGAAAGGACTAAGCTGGTCAATCTGTCTGGTTGTACACAGGGTAATATAAAAGAAAATACCACACTCAAGAGCTCTCAGGATGTCTCTCTTAGTGAAATTCAGAATTTATTAATCGAGAAGGCCAAGAAGGAAATGAGGAAGATGTTATGTGAATTGAAGTCAACAATGTCAACTAATGCTATGGTCAAAGAGGGAAACGGGAATGAGAAGGTAACTAGGAAGAGAGAAACATCTCCTGTGAGTGGTGAAAAGCACAATAATGACGTATCGATCGAACTTCTGAATTCAAAGAGGGAATCACCGTCAGTGGTTGATTTTCCTAGCAATTCAAGTTCCAGTGATGCAGAAACAATGTTAATTGATGTCCCTGATTCAGATTTTCACAATTTTGATAGAGACCGTACTGAAAGCTCTTTCAGAGACAATCAGATCTGGGCTGCTTATGACGATCATGATGGCATGCCTCGACGTTATGCCTGGATTCATAGTGTAGTATCTTTGAACCCGTTTAAAATGCAGATTCGTTGGCTAAACTCAATAATCAACTATGAATTGGGTGCACTGAGCTGGGTTAGCTCTGGTTTTCCAAAAACGTGTGGGGGTTTTAGAACTGGGAGGTGTGAGATTTATAGCTCCATTAATGCTTTTTCTCACAAGGTCAGATGGTCAAAAGGCACATACGGAGACATTTGCATATATCCCAGAAAGGGAGATGTTTGGGCTCTCTATAGGAATTGGTCCCCTGATTGGAATGAACTGACATCAGACAAGGTAATACACAAGTATGACATGGTAGAAGTTCTCGAGGATAATAGCGAAGAACTTGGAGTTATCATAACTCCCCTCATCAAAGTGGCTGGTTTCAAGGCGGTATTTCATCGGGATTTGGACCCAAACCATGTAAGAAGGATACCAAAAGATGAGATGTTTCGATTTTCTCATCTCGTACCTTCACATTTGCTTACAGGTCAAGAATCCCCAAATGCTCCCAAAGGTTGCAGGGAACTGGACCCTGCAGCCACTCCAGTTGACCTTCTTCACATCGTAGAGACCCCCAAGGAAGAATTCATAGAGATTGAGGACTTGAAGTTACAAAGTTCTGCCACCAAGATGGTAGATATTAGTGATGAAAAGATGGAAAAGAAACCCAGGGAAGCAAGAAAAGAGGATATAGTGAAGCCTGTAGTGGAAGATGTCCTAGAACTTAAACTGGCCAGTAAGACGATGCACACCAATGAAATGCAAGTTTCTTGAACATTGGATTATTTGTTCCCCGTGGATATGACTGGTAAACTTTGTGGAAGCTGATTGGACATAGTTGACATCTTTAGCGTTCTGACTTGCTCTTTTCCTCCTCCAAGGATCTGTTAGATGGGGATCCGTACTTGTAAATCATACCTTTTGATGTTATTATACCTTTTAACTTAAAGATCTGTTAGAAGGTTAATCTATACATTTTTTTATGTCACTGTAGCCGCTCGAGGAAGCTCCGCTCCTTCGTGTATATTACACGCTAAAACGAACTCCATTCCTCGGTTTTGCAAGTTCTGTATATATTCCCTCCCATAGCTGTTATACTCAGAGTCATCAGTTTTCGACCTACTACTCAAGTAAGCATGGGTAAGTAATTACTTCCAAAGTCTCCTTTTCTTCTGCTGAAGCACATTATTATTGTTTCTTTATCATTTCTCACAGGATTGCCTGACATAATGGTCTTCATATGTTGAGCTGATCATAATTTTGACAATACCACTGATTAGGAACCAATTTTCTCCCACTTTTAGAGCGACTTTTTGCTGCTTTCTCCCGACTCGGGTTCCTGTTTCATTTAAAGTTAATGAAGAGGATGCATTTTGAACATACCAGAGGCATTGTTTTGATGAGAATCAGGTTTTTTGCTTTCTTGAGTTCTCTGTTTTATACTTTTGGGCATTCCATCCTAACACATGCGTTTTATTTATGCAGTGACACCGATGAGCAGCTTTAAGTGAAGCTTTTGACATTGGTTACAGTCTCTCTCTGTTGATACGAGTGAAGTAAGTTGGGGAAATGGGTGGGGATGGGATTAAGCTTGATGGATGATGATGTATTGGCTTTACTCAACTCATGAATTCTAAGTTCGTTAGAATTCGCGAGTTTACTTCGAAACTACCACAGCTATAGAACTCGTTGTTTCAATACGCTTTTTCGGTATCGGTGATGTTCATAAGGCTATAGTGATACAAGTTCATGTTAAATTAAATGCAATTTGAGTTTGGGATGACTTGTAATATGCTCTTCATAAGTTTTATGGTTGAAAGATTTAGGGTAAAATACTAAAATTTAAATGATATATATATATATATATATATATGATAAAGTGGTTATATTGAGTAAAGACAAATATAAATATAAAATGTAATTCAGAACTCCATTCTTATAATTTAATAAAAAAAAAATTTATAAATAGAATTTAGCCTTTATAAAGGCTAGGATGATAAAATTTAATCTTTTTCATATTAATTTTANTGAAAAAAAAATGTGAAAGAAATTTGATTAAAAGAAAAAGGGGATAAATGGAATAAAATCCAAGCTAAAATCATGGGAATCAAAANAGTAATTTATTAAAAAAGATAAAATTAAAACATATTTATTGAAAATTAATATACATCAGCCTTTTTTTTTTTAATAATAAAAATAAAAATGAATAAAAGAAAGTGGAAATCCCTAGCTCTTTTATCGGTGCTCCACGTCATTTATTTTTCATTTTCTTCTTCGCGCCGTCTCCTCTGTTTCAGCAGTTCAGCCTCAGCGTCGCCGCCGCCTCTTTTTCCCCTTTTGCCGCCTCCGTCGTCTTTCTTCCGCTCGTGCGCCGCCAGTGTACTATCTCCTCCGTTCGTGCTGCTGCAGCCTCCCTCTTAGTGGTTTTACACTGATTTTTTACTCCCTTATTGCTACTGGTATTCTTCTAATCTCCATCCATTTCTCTCTTCTCACCTGAAAAACGCATTAATCTTGTTAATTAATTATATATTATATATAATTTCCCCCCTGATTCCCCCTTTCTTTTTCTATCTATTTTATTATATATTATTTTCAGAGTTCTGCGCTGATCAAATTTATTTATTTGTTCCTATTTTTCTTTCCAACTTCGATGTTATCGCGTGATTTTGTTTTGTTTCATCCTCATTTCATTTCCATTTTGATCGTTGTGTTTCTTACTCTCCTATTATGATAATCGCTCTTTAACACTCACTCATCCTATCGCTTACTATCCATAATGCCGCAATTTTGAATGATCCGAATTTCATTTTTATTTTGCCATTTTTGTGCAGAAATTGATGGGTGTGATCGATATTTCAAACCCTTATTGTCTGACTAAAGTGAAGGCTAGCCTTCCAGGACCTGAGGCATTGCGTCTCAATTGCTCAGTTGCTAGTAGAAGGAAGGGGGTTGTTTCCATGACATCTCAAATTCCAGTTGAACAGGTCCATAAGAGTCAGCAAAGGTTGACTGGTGACTCTTTCATTCGACCCCATTTGAGAAAGTTGTCTCCTTATCAGCCCATTCTCCCTTTTGAGGTGCAACATGTTGATCTCTGCCCTGTTATTACCCATTTCTAGCTAGCTAGTTTGTTTGCGTTATTATCTTGGTGCTAACCACCCGAAGTTGACCAAGTGACAATTGGGCGTTCCAATGCAAGCATAGCTTAATGGATAAGACATCTATTCCCATCACAAAATCTCGATAGGTCGATCCCCACCCTACAATTGTTAGACTAAATAAAACATGCCCTGGGGATGTGGCGAAGAGTAGAGGTAACCTCATGCTTAGGTTAGAATTCTTTTAGTTTCTTGACAACCAAATGATGTAGAGGTAATTCTTGCCGTACGATTAGTGGGATGCATGTAATTTAGACACTTATGGGCATAAAAAAAAAATGTTGGTGCTGCTCCTCCTTTGCCTTGTGGTTGCAGAGCACTAGTCAAGGGCTGATGTATAAATTAATGAGATTTAGATGTCTCAGTCGAGGTTCTTTATTTTCTCTTCATGATTTCCATAATCGCATTGTCAATTAATCCGTTGGTAAAATTTAATGACATAGTGGAAGTATAGTTGCCAGCTTTGGACTTGATTGTGCTGATAATGACTTGAATTTCTTTTGACTTGAGGGTTTACTCCCACAAAACTGTGATGATTTATACTAAAACTAGTACAGATGTTATAAGCTTTCAAGATGGATCTAAAATTTCATTGGCTGTAGGTATTGTCAACGCGTCTTGGAAGGAAGCCTGAGGATATTATAAAATTAGATGCAAATGAAAATCCTTATGGTCCTCCCCCTGAGGTGAGTACTGTTGCTTGCCTACATGATGATACCCTTTACAGAGAATCTTGGTTTACTGAAGAATTGTCAAATCTGTTTCATAAAAGTATCACCAAGTCAGTTGCTCGATTCATGGGATCAACTGAGCCTTTCGTGGGAACTCTTGTGATAAGAAACTTGAATGTGTTGAAGTTTGAATAATTCAATGCTCTTATGCTTCTTTTTAAAGGAATTTGGTTATTTATTTATTTATTACTTTTTTGTGGGATATTGAACTTGCATGCTTTCATTTATTCTCCATGAAAGTTTGATATTAAAACAAAAAATAAAATAAAATAAAATTTTATCACAGGGAAGTTATCTTTCTTCATTGCACCTGCCAACTATTTTTTACTATTAGTTTTACATCATGCAAACAATAATATTGGGTTGTTAGTAGGTTCTTGAGGCATTGGGAACATTGAAATTCCCATACGTCTATCCTGATCCTGAAAGTCGTCAATTGCGGGCTGCACTTGCCATAGATTCTGGTCTTGAATCTGACTATATTCTCGTGGGATGTGGTGCAGATGAGCTCATTGATCTGATTATGCGGTTAAAACTGAATCATCTATGTCTTGTTTATGAGTTAAATTTGAATATTTTCTTCTTCTAACCTTTTCTTCGTCTCCTGAAATATTGTTGTAGATGTGTGTTGGACCCTGGTGACAAAATTGTAGACTGCCCTCCTACCTTCACGATGTATGAATTTGATGCTGCTGTTAATGGTGCTCTTGTCCTTAAAGGTAGCTATCTAATTATTTATCACTTTTTTATTTTAATTTCTTCCTTTTAAGGAGTAATCTTTTAAGCTATCAAAGTCACCATATTTATCTCTTAATGGTCTGGCATTTGAATCTACTTATCTGCATATGTTGCTTTCCTCACATACAGTTTTGCAATATATGTTACCTATGGTACTCTGTAGTTCCAAGGAACCCAGATTTTTCCTTGAATGTGGATCTCATCAAAGATACTGTTGATAAGGAAAAACCGAAGTGCATATTCCTCACGTCTCCTAATAACCCAGATGGGAGGTAACTCTTTGTCTGTATCCTTATCCGTGTTCTTGCGCACTCTTTGACCTATCTCGCTTTTTACACAATTAAGCATGTGCTACATGATTCGGCAAATCATACCTGCTCAAGAACGATATGACAATCATCTGTACTCTTTTCATGCTTATGCTCTAGATTACAAAGCTATCCTTGCTGATAATTTATTTCAGATCTAGGAGCTATTTTCTGCTCCACAATGTTCTTACTGGACACGAGATTCTCTATCCTCTAGAATAAACTTTGCAAATTACGAATGGAGTGAAATTTTCTATACGTGATGTGAAAGAAAGACCATTTTGATTGATTTTTAAACGTGTTAAACTTTCAATTGAGTCATATTTCTTCCATTTTCTTAATCTATGACTTACTTTTACTTGTTTACAGTGTAATTAGTGATGAAGTTCTCTTGAAAATTCTTGAGCTCCCCATACTGGTTGTCCTAGATGAAGCATATATAGAGTTTTCTTCAATTGAATCAAAGATGCAGTGGGTGAAGAAATATGATAATTTGATTGTCCTTCGAACTTTTAGCAAAAGAGCAGGTGTATAATCTTCCTCAGTTTTTTCAACCATTATATTAAGGACATTTTACTTGTTTAACTGTACACTACCAGTTTGTTGATGATCCTTGTGTTATCCAATTCTATTCTTGGCAACCTGGTCACTAGCTAGCTAGTATGTTTGCTATAATTTATGTGAGATCTTCAAGATCTTTGCTTGTAAAACTGCAGGCTTAGCTGGACTTCGTGTGGGTTATGGAGCATTTCCTTTGAGTATCATTGAATATCTTTGGCGAGCGAAGCAACCATATAATGTGTCTGTTGCTGCTGAAATTGCTGCATGTGCAGCATTGCTGAACCCTTCCTACTTAGAGGTTAACTTTCTCGATTAACACTTGTTGGATGTATTCCTTTAGCTTCAATGTTTACTTGATAACCTCTATGGGTTGACTTAGTGGTATTCGGGAAGTAAGATACTTGTGGAAATGGGTTCAAGTCCTATGGTGGCCATCTATCTATGATGAAAATAGAGTTTTTCGACAACTAAATGTTAAAGGTCATGTCTAGCCTAGCCCACGGGAAAGCCTCTTCTACATCAAGTGCATTGAATGCCCCACAATCTAAATCAAAGAGGACGGGTCAAGGAGAAGTTCGGGATGAAACCAGAGTGGATGGCAAAGCGGTGCCTTTGGGGGTATGGCGTCTTGTGTTGTGCCGTCATTTTGGATTCTCGGCCTATTTCGGCACTAGTTAATTGGGGTGAATCACCCAGATCTTGAATCAACTAGAAGATCATCAAATAAAAGAATCGTGAAGAAATACTTGGTAGAAAGGAAAAATTATATTGGTGCTCGATCCATTTGTAATATGAGCTTTCTATCTATCTCTTGCAGAAGGTGAAAAATGCTTTGGTACATGAACGCGAGAGGCTCTTTAACCTTCTAAAGGATGTGCCATTCTTGAATCCATATCCTAGTCACTCCAATTTCATCCTTTGCGAGGTTACATCAGGAATGGATGCGAAGAAACTGAAGGTAAAACGACTGTCTTCATTTGTTATATCGTTTTATCGCTGCTGCGCTCGAAGAATCTGTGTTGTTGTTTTGAATGTCATCGAATTCAACATTCACCTGTTTTTTCTTGTGCCATTCTGAAAATGACTGCTAAATTTCAATGCAGGAGGACCTGGCCAAAATGGGAGTGATGATTCGTCACTACGACAAGAAAGAATTGAAAGGGTATGTTCGTGTGACTGCCGGGAAGCCCGAACACACAGACGCTTTGATGGACTGCATTCGACGCCTATCATAGAGTTCAAAGGATTCGAGATTAATGTCAGTTTGGTTAAAATTATTTGGAAGGATTTGAGGTCTGTAAAACATAACACAGTCTTCCAGGTTTTGGTTTGATTTGAGGCTAAGTTGGTCGTTTGAGACTCAAGTCAATTGCTCATTCTGGCGAGATTATGGTTAGTACTTTATAAATTAATTAAATATAAAATTAATACTTTAATAATTATCATTTACGATAATTTTTGCAATTTATTTTATAATTTTGATTAAAATATTATTACTAAGAATATTAAGTCTATTTTTGGTTGGTAAGTTTTTAATTTTCAATTTTATGTTTAACCGGACATTATTTAATTTTTTAATAATAATAAAATTAGTAATATGATATAATAAAATTTTATTAGACGATTAATTGAAATTTATTAATTTAAAATGTGAGAAAAATTGAGAATTTAAAACAATTGAAATACAAATATTGAATAATAGCGGCCCGGCGGCGGGTTGCCATAACTCTGGTTCCCATGGTTTGACGCGGACACAAGAACTAGTCAACGTGGCGTATAAGCAACCAATTATTGTTTGCCACGTATGCTAGTATACGTGTTATCACTACTCGTTGAATTTCAAAATTGCGAGCTGAAAACAGCCAGGAAACAGATGAAATCCTGATTTGTTCATAGATAAATGTGAGGAATTCGCCGCGTTTTCTAGACTCGCCTCCATTTTTCTTCTCCATTTCGTTTCCTCCTCTCAGATCTCCCTCTCTCAAATGGTAATTTACCTTTCTTCTTCTAATCCATTCTTCTTCCTTACCTTCGATTCTTTTCTCCTCTAGGGTTTTGTGTTGCAGATTTGATCTGTGGTTTGATGTTTAGATTTTGTTTCCGGATTTGATGTGATTTTCGTTTTCGATTTATGATTTTGATTTTTTGGGAATTTCAGACGACATCACGGCGTTTTGCGGATAGGAAGGTTGAGAGGTTCGAGAAGAACATTTTGAAGAGAGGGGCCGTGCCCGAGACTGCTACGAAGAAGGGAAAGGACTACCCCGTTGGCCCTCTTCTTCTTGGATTCTTCGTTTTTGTCGTCATTGGATCATGTGAGTTTTTCCTTGCTCGCTCTTCGAGATAATGATTGTTGAATTCCTCTTTCCTCTCTTTTATCTGCTTGTGCGTATATTTTGGCATATTCTGGTTTTCTTATCATGCCATTCGAGTTTCTGCGTGGTTGTTTCTAAAAATATGTTTAAGAATCAAATTTACTTTAATCTAACCGAGAATAACATGATATCTAAGTCCGCTCTTCAAATTCTTATGAAGACCCAAATTGAAAGATCATGAATATACGCTGTAACGTTTGTTCGTAATTGTGGGTCGAAGGAATCATGGTAGCTAGCAATCCATCCATTTTTGCTCGGATTTTCATGATGTCTTTTTGAAGGGGGCGTAGAATAAGGCCAAAATTGCCAAGGATTCAGTTTTATTGACATTTTACTGGTTCAACAGAGGGCAATTGAACAATTTCCATGAATGGTTTAACATATTGAAAATTTGAATGATTGTCGATGATGGCTGATGAGGTTTCCTCCCAGCAGAAGCTAGTGCGTCTTCACTTTTATCAATGAATTGTATACTTCGCTAATGATCTTTTGTTCCGCTGCTTGAAATGGGCAGCTCTGTTTCAGATAATCAGGACGGCAACCGGTGGAGGAATGGCTTGACCCATCTTCAGTTCTGAGGGGTAGCAGAAGGCAGGAAATGAGGTTAAAATTTCTTGTGTGATTTGTTATACCTCTCTGTTTTGTCTGTGCTACCCCATTAGGAGGAGAAGCTTGTTGGTATAGAGAAAGTAAAAGCCATTTATGGTCATCCTGTGAAGTACTTATTATAAAAGTAATTTAAATAACAGTGCACACAACTAAGTGCTATTCTATCCTAATTGTTTATTGTTCATTTCATGATCTCATTTAACTCTTAAGATGCACTTCTTTTTGAATGCGAGTTTGGAACAACTTTTTGAACACCCGAGAAGCTCTCATTCTCAATGTAGTTTTCATAGTCTCAACTGACGCACCACAAAATGAAAAATTAGGTCTTTTTGAAGTAATTTTTGACCCACAAGAGATAGGCAGACGCCCTTAAGACATGCCTGCATCTTTGAACTAAGCGAGCCATAGAGTAGAATGTTATGATTCATTGTGTTGGTCATCCAGCCCTTTGGCGCCGAGCTCTCACCACAGCATTTTTGTGAGATTTACTTGATGGTCTTCAAGTGGTGATTAGTTTCACCAACTCAACAACTAAGAATCTTCTCTTTGGATCTTTTATTGATGATAAGTAAATTTGGTGTTAAGATATCCAGCTATTTGATGATCTTTCAATTATAGAGTGTTCGGGTGAGTTTACGTTTGTCATTAGTAATTGATCACCATAATGGAACTCATTCTTTCAAAACTCTTTATTACTTACACAACCTTTGGCTAATTCTTCTAGTTTCATGGTTTCACTACACTCATATGAACCCATTTTCATCGTCCAATCATAAATGGACTTGGACTAAGAGTGACAATGCATATAGGAGGAGACTTATAATATTACTAGAGAAACAACCTAATAGGATTTAGTTTAAAAATGAGCAAGAAATATTTCCGAATCTGCTAATAACATTCCTTTAGAAATTAAAAAAAAAAGGCTTTCAGTAGTACCTTTTGAAAAAGGATAGCATCAAAAACATACGTCCATGTGAGATCCGTATAAGAGTGTGGAAACCTCTCCTTAATAGACGCGTTTAAATTTGCAAGATTGACGGCGATACATAACGAGCTAAAGTAGACAATATCTATTAGGGGTGGGATAAGGGTGTTACTAAAAGTACATCCACAATAATGCACGAACCCTGTAAAATTTATACTTGAAAGCAAATGCTGAACAAGGTGCAGCTAGCAGAGGGATTGAAATGTGCAAAATACCTATGGGAATTTGGTAAGAAAAAAAGATAGGCAGCTAGGCAGAGGGGTTGAGAAGAAGCTTGGAATAATGGTGGAACATGAGAGATAAGAGGGTGTGATATTAGCCAAGGAGACTGCCTGCACAAACCACACCACACACCACACACCACACACCACACACCACACACCACCACTGTGTGTGTTATTTTGTTGAGTGTTGTATGCAGGCAAGTCATCCTTGGCTACAACACCGCCCTCTTCATTCCCATGCTCCACCACCCTTCCTTCATCGCCCATTCTTGATCTTATTACAAGCTCGCATTGATATCATTGAGTTGATATAGAAGAATACTAATTTATAGGGAAAAGCCAAGTGGGGAATGCCGAATGGTGTTGGCATGGAGGAGGGATTGGGGTTTGTGGCTTTGTGTTTTGGAATATATTCTGAGAATGGCGTCCAACACTCACCGCCCATGCAGCTGAGAGAGAGATAGAATAAGAACAGATACTCATTTCCAAAATGCCCATTCCCTCACTTTCTTTCTTCCTTCTCCTAACCAAACAAATACCCACATTCCCATTACTTTCCCCCTTTCCAATTAACTACTTATCTCTTTTCTGGACCGACTCTGATTGCACAACCCTTCTCTATACCTCTTTTGTGAGAGGAGCTTTTGAAGTAAAAGTATGCTCTAATATCTTCCAGACTCGAGGCTTCACCGACTTATATGCATCGGGAGGTATTTGATAGACACCACATCGATATCCAACATCTTTGTATTTGAAGGTAAAGCTACTAATGGCACTGAAAAGAACGGTACTTTTTATGAAAGAACTGTACCAGATTCTACTAGGGTCGTGTCCTAATTGTTGTATCGCCACTCCTTGCATGTATATGATGTGATTCTACTAAAGTCAAGCCCTAACGGTGTATATATATGATATAGATCTACTAGTATTGTCCCTAACAACTACAAGGTCACTCCTTGCATGTATATGATGTGATTCAACAATAGAGTCATATCCTAACGATATGAATTTGCATGCAAATCATATGAGATTCTACTAGAGACGTGTCCTCATGAAATGAACTCAAGTGTGAGGGGGATTTTTTGCAGGTATATTACTAGGGTCGTGTCTTCATGATTTGAGCTTCCAAGATAAAGCCACTCTCTATAGATATATAAGATGATCTACCGGGATAGTATCCTAAATCCCAAATGATGTAAATTATACAAGATGGGGTCGCTGAGAGGAGGACCCATCTCTTCTATACATGTGAATGATTGAGATAAGCACGTATGAGTTAGATTACGAACACCCAATGATCGAGAGAAGTTCAAATGAACCAAAATTACACTCATAATATGCCCAAAGCCAAAGGCATTACCAATCCCAATTCCAAACCTTGAGTTTCTTATTACAAATCAGTATTTCTGCAACACAAAACCATATAACAATAAATACACTCAATCATCATTAGAAACACAGGAACAAGAACAAAGAAGGGTTAATCAAATCACACAAATCTGTTAAATGGTTTCCTTCTATTTCCAGTTGGTGTCGAGGCGATGCTGAAGCCGACTGATCGTAAAGATTGGTTGTCGTCTAAAGCTGCCTGCTCCGTCCTCGGTGACATCAAACCTCTGTTCCTAAACGATCCAACACCTTGAGTCGGCGGAAACGACTGCCTCCTGCTTGATGCTTCGCTCCTTGGTGTGCCTGGAAACCTCTCCCTTGGGTTGCTATGCGCTCGTACTTTCGCTTTGGCTGAAATCGTCGGAGTCATGTAATGTGGTGCCATATATGGAGGGCAGCTTACAAGGCTGTCATCATCCTTTAACCTCATTTCAAAAGGAGTTAATACTCGTCTGCCTCGTGATCTCGAATCACTGGAGACGTTTGACCTAGCTGTTGGAGGGGTTCTTGACCAATGCGGAGACCAAGCAGGCCTTGAATTCGAGAATGGTGTTGCTTTTGTAGACTTTGGTGTGGGCGTATCCCTACCATCTAAGCCGAAACTCGGTCGTCTGTTGTTGCTTGATGGAGTTCGCGGGCTCGACTTCTGCTCCAGCTGTGGAGTTACAGGTCTCGGTAGAGGATGTTTCGGAGGAGCTTCGGTAGGTAACTGGCCTTCTAACCATTTCAACCACCTAGGAACTCCCATGGAGCAAGTACCTATTTGAGCATCTTGCCCAAACCTTGGAGTAGTTCTCTGCAATTTTCGAGTGAGCAAGAATAAGCATATATATTCCAAACTACATATTACCAACCGATGTAGATTATAATCGAAACTCGACAGGGGATACCTGGTGGGATTGGGAGTATGCATATGCCCTCGCTCGTTCTCGTTTAATGGCGGCTTCGACCTTCCTCTGCAATCGGGCATCCTTTTCCTCCTTTGTTAGTGAGCTTTCATCCCAATTTTCATGGTTACCTCCCTCAGACTATGCAGATGTTCACGAGCATGAGTATTACAGACCAAAGATTGAGATAAACAATGTATGATAACTCTTTCCGAGCTCAGAACCATTAAAACGATAACTCTTTCCGACATAATAATACACGAGAAACAACAATTGAAAGAAACGAGAAAACGTACTGCATCGAAGGTACTGTGAGCTTCTTTATCGTTGTGATGATCCTGGAGTTGCCTCTCGTTTTCTATCATTTCGATCCGTCGTGATTGTATCTGAGACTGCACCCGAACCAACAGCTGCATCTGTTTCTTTGCATTCAAAGTCTGTCGCCTCACGTTATTCCCTTGTACAATGCCTTGAAGCCGCACCAGACACTTCAATGCTCTAAAGCTTTTCCTTGCCTGCAACATTATAGCAGTTCATTTGCAAATTTCGGAGTTGAAATTATCGGTCTTGCCGATTTTCAATCAATACAGATCGAGGTAAACAATTACGAAGAAAACTACGCTTACCACATAGCCTCTGTAGGTTGCTTGGATCTTAATGGCCGAAGATAGATGGTTCGCTGTTGGTTCTGGAACGTAGCTGACTTCCTCGCGATGATGATTGACGACTGCTGGAATGTTGCTGACTTCCTTGTGATGATGATTGACGACTGCTGGACTGACTTCCTCGCGATGATGATTGACGACTGCTGGAATGTTGCTGACTTCCTCGTGATGATTGACAACTGATGGAATGTCTCTGGCTTCCTCGTGATCATTGATGACTATTGGAACGTCGCAGACTTCCTCGTGATGATTGGCAATTATTGATGAGCAAGCTCGGGGCGGAGAAGCAACTCGAGGAGGAGAAATCTTGGGAGATGGTTCGTTAGGAGGAGGAGCTCTAGGAGGGGAAGGGGCCGGTGGGGAAGCTGGTCGAGGAGGTACATGGGATGGTGTGGATGGTAGTTCAGGAGTGGGAGGCTGAAAAGCTACTATTCGTTGCTCCCTCTCGAAATCACTAAAGATTTTCTCGACACTGCTCGGCTTTCTAAAGATCGGAATGAAGGAAGAAGTAGACTCTCCTTTCCCATTTCCCTTCCTTTCATTTCTCCTATCATCCTTCTATATCATGAAACCACAATGTTCACAACAAAAAAAGATCAGATTCTCCTTCTATTCTCATACATTCAAGATCAAAAACAACAACATCGACATAAACGATCGAAACAAACCGAGTTACATAAACGAACATAACATCGTTCATTTCATCGATAGTCAAAATAAGTTCAGAACCAACTTGCCTCTCCTGAATGACAAGTGAAAAACCTCTTTAGAACAGAAAACCACCTGCCCTTCTTTCCCATCTAACTTGCATCAAGAGTTTCCCTGAAAGACAATGAAAATGGAAGATTCAGCTCTTAAGTGCAGCCATTTTCACTTGAATTTCTTATACGTAATCGACGTCGCGATCATCGAACAATGAACACAAGTACAAGAATAGGATCCAAAGTTGCTACCAGAGAACCTAGTTCATAAGAATTATGAGTATCAAGTTCTAGAACCAACCCAGAAAGTAAAGACCAAATTCCTACCAACCCTCAAAATGGTTCAATCCATTCCCTAGCCTCCCAGGCCAGGGGGCCATAGGAACCCAAAATTCCTACCAAAAACAGCTAATATTGCAGAGGGATTCAAAGCATAGCTAAATAAAACAAGACAATTTGAACCAAACCCCAATTTGCAAGAGAGAAAGAGGAGAAGAAAGGGATTAATCTGAAGAATTTAAGGATGAACAGCAGAAGAACACAGAAGCAAGGCAGTAAAAGACCTAAAAGGGAAAGTTTAGCAGCAGAAATGACCCAGTAGCCGAAAGTCCTCTGCAAATTTGTGCTCAAAAAGAAGAAAACCCACCACAGTTGATCGAAGAAGAACACAACCCACAAAAAACCCTTTAAAGTTAAACCCAAAAAACAAAACAGTACCCAAAATCAGCCGTGTGAAAGACCTTCAAAAGCCGCCCTTCCAGAAAGCTGAAACAAACAAGCAAAAGGAAAAGGAAGAAGAAAAATCAGAGATATGGGTCTCTCTCCCCCGCTAGTTCCCAGCTTCTTCCTCAGCTACATGCTGAATTCTTCCAAGAAAAATCTCTCTCTCTCTCTCTCTCTCTCTCTCTCTCTCTCTCTCTCTCTCTCTCTCTAAAGCTCTGTTTTTCTCTCTCTTTTTTTTGGGGGGAGAGGACTGAAAATGGGGTATTTGCTCGTTGGAATGCTACTTTTAGTGTCTGCCCACCTTTCAACTTTTGCAATATTTATATGTTTTCTTTGGATTGGAAGAAGAAGAAGAAGAAGAAGAAGAAGAAGAAGAAGAAGAGGGAGAGAAATGGGGAAATGGAAAAGGGCCAAAAGGCCATGCCTTTTATTTCTTTATTGTTGAACCAACTTGGCGTTTATAGTGGGCGTGGGGGAGAGAAGGGAAGACCCGGGCTATCAAACAACACTCCAAACATGTTCCCGTGTGCTCAACGGTCCGACTCCTAATATTGATCGAAGAGAAGAACAAAACATTCTTAATAAAAGTGTAGAAAACTTATTAGAATACGTAACAAGTTAGAGCATACAATATTTATTAACAGTGGACTTGAACTGTTACCCCCATTTACTCAAGGTAATTCAGAGTCATACTTATTCGAAAAAAGGAATTGAGTAATTCCTTGGAGTATAATATGAATTGAAATGGAAGTTGGTTTAAATTAGACATCAAAGCTTAGCCATGCATTTGCCTTTTCTCCAAAAGTTTGTCCTTTCTTCATGACCCACAAGTTTTTAGCTTAATACAAAAGGCAAACAAATAATTGGATCATGAGGGTAATTTAGTAAAAAACCATTCAATTTGAAATCCCGAACAGCTATTACTTTGATATTCTATTCATATTTCTATTGGCGTTTTTTCTAAAATTGAGACTTCGATATTTTCACCCGCATCAGACTTTTAAATAATTAATGTTTTGTTTAAAAAAAATTAATAAGATTAAAATTTATTTTCAGTTATATCTAAATTTGCAATAATAACAAGTTTATTAAGACAATAAAATAAATATTCGTTTGACCTAGTCTTAAATTTTGGTTTGACCATGAATTATTTCAATTGACTCTCAACGTTAAAGAAATTAATTTTACTCTTATGAATATGAAATTTCACATTTACCCTTCACTAATAGGTCAACTAACGGTGGTTAAATGTTGAAATATATGCATAAAACAATAATTTATTGATATGTTGATTTTTTTGTTAACTTGGGCGAGCGTCAATCCTTCATATCGTCGGTATGGAACAAGGAGAAAGGGCTCGACATATAGAGTAACTTGTGAAGCATTACATAGCAGATATTGTCTACTTTAATCCATTACGTATCGTCGTCAGCCTCACAATCCATCTTTTTTGGAGGCCCAACGTTCTCGCTGGCACACCGATCGGTGGCTAGCTCTGATACTACATGTTATAGCATAAGTCTATTGCTAGCAGATATTGTCCGCTTTTGCCTGTTACATAACATTGTCAGCCTCATGATCTTAAAAGGCGTATATTAAGGAGAGGTTTCCACATTTTTAAAAGAAATGTTCCGTTCTCCTCTCCAACCAATGTGGTATTTCACATAACATGACCACGTTATCTGCTTGTCTTAAAATGCTCCTACGAGTGAAAACTATCTTGCAAATCAAAACGTTTTGTTCTCATTTACATAGAGGTCATTTTATATAGGATTGTTTCAAGCCAAACACGTTGAACTTTGGAGTTTCTATGATCAAACATCTGAAAATGAATATACATCTTGTTGGCTTGAAAATGAACATGATCAAACATTTGAATGTGATCATGGTTAATTCATGTATTCTTTCTTTACTCGAGCGTCTTACGTTAAACATAATGCTTACGATCGACACCTACAATTAGGTTCATCAACCGAAAAGAAAAGATAAAAAGGTAAAAAACTTGATATGATTAGGGAAGAAGTAGTTGGATTAAAGCTCTTAATCCTAAATTAAACAAATGATCAAGAGCAACTAAAATTGACATTCGGAGACTTATGGTTGTTAAAATCTCTATGTTAGTTAGGTCACCAATTCATATCAACAAAATTAAATTTTAATTTTTTTTTCTTTCAAGCATCGTCCCTCGGGAAAGATGTAACACGACCAATCATATATTTAGTAAATACAAAATCTCGATTAATACGAGTCGCTTTAAATAAAGAAAAAAAAATAAAAAAAAAGGGGGCATGCATGGAGGGTTCTTTATTGACTTTTACTTTTCTGTAATGACTGCAAAAGTGAAGATAGAAGGGATCCAAGAAAAAGAAAAATGTCCCTTTTGTCAACACAAAATAATAGCAAAGCCTGTCACCCCATAACTTATATGTTTGGTACATAACAACAACAAACTTTTTTCAATTTTTACTTTTTACTCTTATCCTTGGGGTTTTTATTACCCTCCTCCTCCCCTCCATTTGCTTTCTTTTTTACTTCGTGGTCTCAAATTTTCACCTCAACTCGACAAGAGATTGTCGTGCAAAGACAAACACTAGTTATAGGGTTCAACGACAAGAGTTTTGTTGGTTTGCTTTACGGATTTAGATATAGATATGATGCGAAAGATCAAATTCTAGTAGCCAATCTTTTCTCATTTTCAGGCCCTCTCTGCCGAGCCTTTAAGAGTGCTTGCTGTGCTAGGGGTTGAATTCTTCGGAAGCCTCCAAGTGCCAAGCCTTGCACAAGTGCTTGCTGTGTTAGGCCGAAGCCTCGAGTCTTTCCTTTTGAAGGGCTTGCAGTATTAGGGGTTGAATTCCCCATAAGCCTCCAGGTGTGTTGGGAGTTGAATTCTCCAACAGCCTCCAGGTGTGTTGGGAGTTGAATTCTCCAACAGCCTCCAGGTCTTCTGAGTATCTAAACTTTAGTAAATCATTCATCTACTAAACAACACATCAACTAGTCGTTAATCTATCTCGAACTCAGACGTTTACAGAAAAAAAATGGTTAGAAACTAGAAAAGTATTGAGGGTTCATTGGTTTCATGGCTTATTTGATAAAGTCCGTCGTTGCCAACTCCCTGCCTCTTTCTTCTGGTGAAAATTTAATAAAGCTGTTGTTGCAAATTCCAAGGTTTTGCAGAGAACCCCAAATCCCAAAGTCTCTGAGTCAATCTTTTGGCATTAAAAATTTAGAATGTGAGCAAATTTATTGCTCAAAACCAAAATATGAACACAAATACAAAACATATAAACTGTAATGAATCAATGTGTGGATGAAAACGAGACGATCAAAATCTCATCAAACCTATCTTGTACTGAATGAAAAGCTCAGATCTTTTCGTACACTTCACCTTAAAAAAAGTGACCCAAATTAGATAATGATTTCTAGACATTAATGAATGACCAACACAAAATAGATGGAAACGAATCTTTTGTTTAACAGTCCAAAAACAACTCTACAGAGACATAATAATCTAAGTTTAGCAGTCAAAAAGTAGAATGATGTGAATCACCAGCCAAATATCAAGATACTTTTATATCATATCTCTAGCTCAATGTCTTTTCAGCTCAGAAAATGATTCTTAACCATATACTAACCTGATTATGTTCATCAAAATTGCTCAAGATGATAGAGTGGATTCATGACCTGGTATTTCATGATGCAGTTTGTGACCTGCTCAGCAAAGTATGGTGGCATCATGATGCAGTTTATGACGAGAATCATTATCATATTCAGCCTATGAAGTTGCTGAAAAGAGCAAGACAATGATTATAATAGCTTGTATGATAATTGATATCCCAAATACACGATCTTAGAAAGTCTTGAACATACAATTTCAATTGAATCCGATGTCCCTTCTGCAGACAAACAGAACTATCTTCTAACTAAAAGATGAATTCCAGACAAATCTTTAAGAGCATGATTTATTCAAGTAAAGCAGTAATTCAAGGTAAAAAGAGTTGGTAAAAGTTATCTTATTGAGATCTAATACGCCGTATGAGAGAGATCAGGATCAGTTCCCAGTAAACATGATACAGACAACTTACACAAGGGTAAAACTCAGAATCTCTCTCTAACACATTGTGGCAGCAGCAACAACTAAGAGCTGCTTCACACTGGAAGTTGCTTAATAAGACTAACCTGATAAGTGGTCATTCTGTACCTATGCCAGTGGTTAATGGCAAAGTGGAAATTTTACGTCTGACCAGCTACAGATCCTCTAAGAGACAGCTAAAATCACTCTAAAATCACTTACTGGCTATCGGGTTCGCTCGAATGCTTCTTGTTCCAACTACCTGGACCTGCTTTTCTTTCCCCTCTCTTTCTCTTGTTCCTAGGAAAGTTGATATCTGAAGCTAAACATTTTTTAAGAGCTGATTGTTCGTCAGAGACCAAAGCTTTTCCCATAGGATCAGGTTGTGTAGTTGGAACTGAGCTGAGACTGGTGCCTTCACTTTGCTTGCCTTTTTCTGGTTTTTCATGTTTTTCCACGGGCTGTGCAACAATCGTGTCATGTGTGTTTCTCTCTGCCTCAGCCAACTCATTGTGTATCAGCACATTAGTAACAATCTGCAAAAGGTTGGTTAGTTTGATGTTTGAGGCAGGAATTAATTGATTTTCTACTTAAGAGAAAGGCAGTGACCATGAGACAGAAATTCACATGAACAGTATAGCTTCTTAAGAGCTAAAAAATCTATTCTCATGAAAACGAGTAGTTAAAAGACGTAAATTTCATTTCATAGACATGCAATACATTAATGAGGTCAAATGAAGACAGACCATGAGACAGAAGTCCAAGCGTGCAATATCATTCTCATGAAAGCAAGTGATTAAGAAATCTATTCCATATACATGCAGTATATCAAAGAGATCAAAGGAAGAGGAGACCAAAATTTTCCAGAAATTTGTTTTTAGAAGATGAAGGAACAGGGGATGGAACCCTGTACCTCTGCATGCAGAGCTGGTTCTAACATTTGAGCTACATCCCCTAATGTGGAGAAAGGTAAAAGAAAGTACAGAAAAGTCAAACAACCAGATGACTTCTTTGTAACTGAGGGAAGAAATGACCATTTCAAATATAAACGTACTTCAAAAAGAAAAAAGCAAACATATTTGGCAGATTTCACACTAAAAATTGTCTCTAGCATCACAACATCAGAAAGTGGTGTAAGAGAAATTAATTAGCTCAACATCAAGAATTCTTACATCCTCAGTTGAATCCCCAATTTGTGGTAGCGGAATTGAAACCTCTGTAGCAGTCAAGAGACCTACTGTACTTTCAATAATATCAGGGACTAGTATTGCCTCCCCATAGCTTGAAATAGCACTTTCAGGCTTCATCAGCTCACCAATATCACACTCTGATATATGTTGAGTTGAGGCGCCCATAACTCCAACTGATAATTCTCCATTACCAGCTGAGAACGTAGGAGTAGGGGCAGAGCTGGTCTGTGCCTCACAAGGTGCAAGAAGGCTCAGATTCTCTGAGGAAGAAAATTTTGAAGCATTTTTGGACATCACCTTATCCATTTGACCCTTTAGCTTGTGAAGTCGAGAGTGCACCACCTCAATTTTCCAGAGCACTTGCTCCAAAGAACTATTAGTGTCTCTGAACTCGAGAACAGAGTCATTATTAATCCCAAATTTGTCATCAGAATCAGCATTTTTCTCCATTTTCACTGATCCAATAATAACAGAAAGCCAACTTTCAGTTTCAGAATATTCAAGTATGAAGAACTTAAGGATGGTAACTAAACCAAGAAAGAAGCAAAAGAATGATACAGCCGGTCTGTTTATTAATCAGAGATTAAAATAAGATAAATATTCAATTGTTCAATTGGGCATATCAGTCACGATATGATAGAGAAGAGGATATTTAAGTTAAATGCATTCAAAACTACACGAGTAGGAAAAAGTATACTGTCGTTTGAACGAACATTCTCTTTAAGCTTTTAGAGAGAGAATGAAATTGAAAATAGAGTTTTTTTTGTCCAATGTATAAAACAATTGAATATTGCCTTTATTCAATATACTACTCGCTAGGTTCAAATATTCGGTGCAAGTGTCTTGCTTGACCTCCCCATTGGCTATCATCACCAAGAAATATTGCATACCATATAGATAATACAGGTAACAGCAGAAATACTTTACCTGGATTAGCAAATTCATCAGCTACAGAGGTACCATCTAGTTCAGCTTTCTTATTTTCTGTATTAAAAAACAAAAGTTACCAAACGATACAATTGCAGTTAGAGAGAGAAGGAAGGTGAAAAAACAAGTTATAACTAGAGGGATAAAGCTGGTACCATAGTAGGAAAAAAGGTTATGCTGTGACATATAGGATGATATATCATTTGTATCTTCAGCTCTCTTTCGTTTTCTTCTCTTCATTGCCTTTCTTCTATAATATGGGCTAGAAAATGGAAATGCTTTTGAAGAAAAATCCTCCATTGTTGGATCAAGGCCTAAATTCTTTCCTTGTTCATATACTGCAAGTGCTCTGGAATATTTCAATGCCTGTGACTCAATTTCTTTAATTCTCAATTCTGTCCACTTGCAGCGCCACATTAGAGGGCGGATGAAATTTTGCCAGTGATTTGTTAACTTCCTCTTCCTACAAAAAGAGCAGAGCCAGTTGAACAAGCTTTAATCAAGACAATATATATATATATATATATATATATATATATGAAAGAGTACATAAGACCACAAAGAGATCGGCAACACAGGCTAAAAGTCCAATATTTTGAACTTGTACCTTGGACACTAAGCACATAAGATATCTTTGCATAGGGAATGAAATTCTATCAAGGCCAATAAAATTGAGAATGAATTTTATCACAACCAAAATATCTTCTAAGCCCACATACATGTATTTAAAACTTTCTATTGAAGGTATGTAATTTATTGCTTTTACATAAAAGCCCATCTATCATTACTTACATTTATCTCAAATATTATTTAAGTCTTCAACCACCCATTAGTTAACCTGTCAAATGATACAGTTTCTCCATTTAAGAATGGAAAGTGATATCTCCAACAGAAACCATCAACTACCTAAATAGGTTCACTGAACGCATCCTTGATGGAAATATCAAATCTTCGAATAAATGCTATCCACCTATGATGTTATGCAGGACAAGTTCTTTTGCCCATTTTAAAATTTTGCTTTGTTTTTCTTCTTCCGTAGTTGTTTTCTTACCCCCAATTGATATTCTTGACAGTTTCTTCCACTTTCTCATGGGTAGTTCTTCTTCAAAAATGTTTTCTTTCCTTCACTTACGGAAAGGGTTTATTTAAACATGTCAATGCAAGGGAAAGGTTGCTAAATTAAGCATTGCAGCCATCCCATTCCTTCTATTGGGAAATGGTCTATACAAAAAAAAAATTGCATATTTAAATTTCAAAGATCAGGTGTTTATAATTTATAGATGTCATTAAGTAGTGCAACCAAGACCAACTGAAGCGTTCCAGAAAAGTGAAAAGCAAGGGTATCATGTTAACTCAGAATCATGCAACTTTCATTTAGTTTTTCTTATAACAAAATATATACGATAACTCTAAAACATAGATTATAATTGCAGCCAAAAGAAAAAGGGACCTTATTGGAAGTGCACTGCTAAATGAACCAAATGCGGGTGGCAAGCCAATGTCTCCAAAAAATTGAGTTTCTACTTCTCCTTCGTTGAATTCTGCACAATTGTCTGTATCAGATGTCTCAGCAAATGAGCTTGAATATTCAGTTGCATCAGGGTCTTCTTTCCCACAAAATTTGGGATCAGTTTTATTTGAACATTCAATTATATCAACCTCTAAATCCTCCCGGCACTTCGCTTTGCTATGAGTTTCCATTCCCAGAAACGGTTCACCAGACTAGCTCCTCCCCCTGCCCTTCCCACATGAATTTACCATGAAAATCTCCTACTTAATACGTGCAGCATTTTCTTTAATCCATTATCTAGTGCAGATACAGGTCCACCAAGGGTTAAGGAATGACACTATGTTCTGTCAAAAAAAGTCCAAAATAAAACGTATTTATACACCATGAAATCAAATTTAATTAGGTGATAGTGGACACTGAATTCAATGTGCAAGATTTAAACTGGCACTCCATTTCACATCAACTATGCAAACATTTACATGACAAAGAAATCCCACAACCTCATGATACCTTATCCCCAATAATTCAATGGTTCCCAAGTCATCCCATACTAGTCACTTAAACAACGCGCTACCAACTCTTCAAAACGAGGGGTGTTAATTCTTTCTTATGCAACGGAACAACAGACCCACAAATCCTTTACAGTGACAATTGTTTCAAGTTCTTCATAAGTCAAGTTAAAATGATTCTCGCCTAGCTTCACAAAAATAAGCAGCCTAGAAAACGCTCAAAACTTCCCGCATCTTGTAAATCAAATTTGCGCAACGATAGAGCCTAAATTAGAACGTCTAGCAGACTAATTACGTTGATCATCCATTATTTCACTAACAAATCGAACACCAAAAGCTGCACTGTTCTTTCATCTTAATTCCATCCAAATTTAAAATTCAAATATCAGACAGTTCACTTCAGTAAATTCAGACCAAAACATGCAAAAACAATCCACGTCGAAGTTCACACAATAAAGAGAAGGAAAAAAAAAAAAAAAAAAAAAAACCAGAATTCCAAGAANTCACACATTCAGTACAAAAGAACTTTACCCAAGAACACCAAGAAAATGCGCAAATGAACTTGAATTTCCAAACCCAGAAACAGCATCACCTCAAAGATCCCATAAGAACAAGGAAACAAAATGATTACAGAACACGGGTCAGAGGACACAAACAGAGACAGAAAATGCAGCAGGCCCAAGAAGGGAAGAAGCAGAGGAGGCCAGAGAGAGTAATGTAGAAAGGCGAGGGAGTAAAGGAAAGAAAACTATGGGGGAGCAATGAAACGAGAGAGAAAACGAGAGACAAGGAGAGACGAGAAAGGCGGGAGCGCGGGAGAGAGTGATCAGAGAGAGAAATTTCGGCGCGGCTAGAAGAAGAGAGAGGTAGCAGAGAAGTTAACGTTATAAACCTAAACCCCATAAGCGTTTAGCTTTGCATTAACGGAGGGAATATAACATTTCCCGCTTATACTTCGCACGTGCTAAATCTGTTCATTTTATTTTGTTTAACTACAAAATTAATTTTTTTTTATTTTATTAAATTAATGGATTTAAGTAAGATTAAGTTAATTAAATTATTGTGTTTTTAAAATATTTTTAATTTGTATGATCGAGGAATCAAATGGGTGTCTTCTTGCAGAGAAAAAAGAAACTACGCACTGATGTTGGCTAAGGTTGAAATAATTCATCGAGTTTGTAAAGAGCGTAGAACGCTGAAATAAGTAAACGGGACGTTTTATGGCCAAGGTCGCCCCCTAGGAGATCAACCCTCTTGGAGGACTAGTGGGGTTGCTTATTAATATTGGGATCGGCCCTGCATGGCCAAGGATGACCCCTAAGGTCCTTTCTAGAGAGCTAAGGTCAATCTCTATGGAGGCTTATAACGACTCAATCGATGAGTATATAATATGCTATATTTGATTAGATTTAAATGTAAATATAGTCGTATTTACATTTTTTAATATTACATAAATGAGTAATCAAAATATCATGTGAAGGTACTTTTGATCTTGTTATGTTCTAGTCAACGAACACCAGTAGCCTCGGCGACTCGTCGTTGCTCTCGAGCAACTAGCATTTCATAATCCTGCAATATGGAATACACGACATCGATGTGAACGCATATCATCGATATTTACACCTGTAGATGTATCTCCACCATTGCTGGAAAATACTATCTAGGGAAAGGATACAAGAGGCAGGGAAATTACCTTCACAATAGCCTGTGCACAAAGCTTTCCTGAAAGAACAGCCCCTTCCATAGAAGCTAAATACTTTTGTTTCGTGTAGTCGCCAGCTAAATAAAATCCCTCAATAGGAGATCGTTGTAAGGGGCGACACGGTTCACAGTCGGGCACCGTCTTATAAACGGACCTATAACCAATATCCAATTAGGCTGTCAATCAAAAACTGTACAGTACAAACAGTAGAACAATATATATGTATGCCAATTATTCTAGAATCGAGCGAGCAGACTCTCGGTTAACGATTCTACGTTTACCTTGGCGTTTTAACGACGTGGTACTTTACTATCTTAGCTCTGCTCTGATCAGCTGAAATTTCATCAGGAAATAGTTTAGCTAGCTCCACCATTGTGGCATCAATAATTTCTGAGTCACTCCGGGAAATCCACTCTTCTGCAGGTGCAAAGACTAGTTCCAACATGGACTGGTTCGGATTGTAATATTCCTGTGTCAACAAAACATTTGACAATATCACAGCTGGTCGGAATACTAAACGACCAGTGACGAGGATATCGAAAGCTCTAAAATATACCTTGCATGTGACTGACATGTCAGCATAAACACTAAGAAGCGGACTCCTGCATTCAGGAAAGAAATACAAAATACTTAGTGTCTAGGGTAAATGTAACCACCCAAGCCCACCACTAGTAGATATTATCTGGTTTAGCTCGTTATGTATTGCGTCTGTTAGGGAGAGACTTCCACATCCTTATAAGAAATGCTTTGTTTCCCTCTCCAACCGAGGTGGGATCTCACAATCCACCTCATCTTGGGGGCCTAGCATCCTTGCTGGCACACCGCTCAATGTCTGGCTTTGATACCATTTGAAACAGCCTAAGCCCACCGCTAGCAAATATTATCCGCTTTGGCTCATTACATATCGTCGTCAGCCTTATGGTTTTAAAACGCGTCTATTAGGGAGAAGATTCCACATTCTTATAAGGAATGCTTTGTTACCCTCTCCAACTGATGTAGGATCTCACAATCCACCTCCTCTTGGGGGGCCAGCGTCCTCGCTAGCACACTTCACAGTGTCTGGCTCTGATACTATTTGTAACACCCCAAGCCCAACCCCACCGCTAGCATATATTGTCCGTTTTGGCTCGTTACTTATCGCCGTCAGCCTCACGGTTTTAAAACGCGTCTATTAGGGAGAAGTTTCCACATTCTTATAAGGAATGCTTTGTTACCCTCTCCGAGGTAGGATCTCACAATCCACCTCCTCTTGGGGGACCAGCGTTCTCACTGGCACACCCCTCAGTGTCTGGCTCTGATACCATTTGTAACACCCTAAGCCCAAACCCACCGCTAGCATATATTGTCCGCTTTGACTCGTCAGCCAAACAGTTTTAAAACGCGTCTATCAGGGAGAGATTTCCACATCCTTATGAAAAATGCTTTGTTCCCCTCTCTAACCGACGTGGGATCTCACGTCTTCATGTAAACTTACCACCTAAGACATTAAATTTAACATGCTTGTGGACTAGCTTATCGGTTTAATCGATCTTTCTTTCGCTGTCCGGGGAAGGGGTTATAGTTTGCCCAAGAACAGTGCATTATGCAATACAAAAACAGTGCTATCCTCTAAAACAGAACAAGCTAACACGAATAAAGAAAGCACCTGCTAAAAAGTAAGTGATCATATGTGTTCTTCAGTTTCCTGTCAAACCTGCAAACAAAAGTAATATCACCCTATTACTGATAATAGAAAACCACACACATTTTATTACATAGTTATTGAGATATGAATGAATCTCAGAGATGTGGAGGGTACTAGTACCATATATGGACATTGATAACTGGAACTCCAACCAATTTTTCCAGCTTTTTGAAGTATGTAATCTTTTTCCAGTCATTAGGCAAAAGAAGCTTGAAGATATCAACTGCTTGAACAGATGGATATCAATTTAAGTGAAGTTCAAGAATTATAAGATATTAGCAATAAGTATGCTACTCACCAGGAGTGGCAAAGACATATGCATCTCCTTCAATTACATTCCCATCGCTTAACAAGAACTTCTTCACTGTTCCATCATTGTTTAACTCGATTTTTTGTATTCTTGAATTAAGTCGCACTTCGCCACCCAATGATCGAATATGCTCGACAATTGGCTCGCAAAGTCTCTCGGGTGGATTTCCATCCAAGAAAGCCATCTTAGAGCCATGCTTTTCCTAAAGGAATTACATGTATGAGAATTAGAGAGGGTCAGTAGCAGAAAGGAATGCTATAAACTTTGTAATGGTGTGAACATTTACACCAATGAAATAGATTCAATAATCTTATTGTTCAAAGAAATAATCATACCTGAAGAAATCGATTCAGAGCAATCAAAATGCATTGCATAGAAAGTTCATCGGGGTTAATGAAATTTAGAGCCTTTGACATAGCAATAAACACCTCAGTTGTTACACGATCAGGTACTCCCTAGAAAACAGCAAACGTAAGTGCCAAAGAAGGCATTGTTTTAGCAAAACTAGTGATTTATCACTCTGTAAAATCAACGTTATGGATAGAATCCTGAGAAAGAATCCTGGTTTACGATCTCCTCCTCATAATCTATCATGTGCAATCAAGCCATGAAAACATACTGGGAGATCCCACATTGGTTGGAGAGGAGAACGAAGCATTCTTTGTAAGGGTGAGGAAACTTCTCCCTAGCAGACGTGTTTTAAAAATCTTGAGAGGGGAAGCCCGAAAGAGAAAGTCCAAAGAGGACAATATCTGCTAGCGGTGGGCTGTTACAAATGGAATCAGAGCAAGACACAGGGCGATGTGCCAACAAGGAGGCTAAGCCCCGAAGAGGGTGGACATGAGGTTGTGTGCCAGCAAGGACGCTGGGCCCCAAAGAGGGTGGATTGGGGGGTCCCACATCGATTGGAGAAGGGAACGAGTGCCAGCGATGACGCTAGGCCCCGAAGGGCATGGATTGGGGGGTCTCACATCGATTGGAGAAGAGAACGAGTGCCAGCGAGGACGATGGGCCCTGAATGGGGTAGATTGGAGTGTCCCACATCAATTGGAGAAGGGAACGAGTGTCCGGGAAGACGCTGGCCCCGAAGGGGGGTGAATTGTGAGATCTCATATCGGCTAGAAAGGAGAACGAAGCATTCTTTACAAGGGTGTGGAAACTTCTCCCTAACAGACGCGTTTTAAAAACCTTGAGGGGAAGCCCCAAAGGGAAAGTACAAAGAGGACAATATCTGCTAGCAATTAGCAATTGTTCATTGAGCACAAGGAGGATACCACAATTTAAAATACTTCTTTTGAAGATTTCCATTGGTAATGGTAACACCTAGAATCTGAGATTTTCAGTCTTAAAATCTATGTTGCTAAGAGATTCAATACAAGATTATGGCATTTGAATCATACCCGACTTCTCATCCACTCTTGCACAGTTAAATTATCTTGAGCCTCTACATAAGATTGCCCACCAAGCATTGCTGGCAAGAGTCCGATCGCAAATTTAATTTTCTCCGGCCACGTAAGCATCTCGTTGTTCCTTAAAATGGCCCATATCCCTGCCAGTAATTCTCACATTTTAGGAAACATGGATTGGTTGCATCACAAAATATTTCAAGAGACCAACACAGGAAACAAGCACATGAAGTAATGCATACAACCAGCACCATTGGCACATGCCTACCATTTATGGGTGCAGGAAGTACTTCAGGGAAATCGAATCGACTGAACTCCCCCGGCTTGTTTGGCATAGCAAATATCATTGAATGTTCCTTCCACTGCAATCGATCGTTGATTCCAAGTTCCCCGAACAAGTTCTGCACATTGGGATAAGCCCCAACTTTCCAGCAAGAAAAAAGAAAGGATCCGAAATTAGCATCCCAACTTTCTAACGTCAACTGGTCGTATAAACACGAGGAACATAAATTATCAGGATAATACTTACAAAATATGTGCAGGCCAGTCTCGTACCAGTCTCCATCGTTATCTTTCCAAGCAGCTACCTAGAAAGAGCGAACCAAATTTTATAGGAAAAATCAAGATTCCACAAAAAGAGTTATGCTTACAATAAAATTTGTAGGACTGCCTCAAAGATAAACTTGAGTCACCAAGCAAATAGAAAAAAAGGAAAATCCCGGGAAACCGTGATGAAAATGTCAACTAAGGGAGTCGTCAAGGAGGTGGAGGAAGTAACAGTGTTACCACTGACACTCCTTGTAAGATCCCACATCGGTTGGGAAGGAGAACGAAACATTCTTTATAAGGATGTGGAAACAGCAGAGACATTTTAAAAACCTTGAGGGGAAGGCCGAAAGGGAAAGCCCAAAGAGGACAAGATCTGCTAGTGGTGGGCTTGGGTCGTTACGCTCCTATATATGATAATTGTTATCTAAAAAACTAGATACGTCGTTCTGTTAAGTGAAAATCTAGATGGTTGGCCATAGATAATGAATGTCGCTTTGTTTGAATTGATAGTCCCATGAAACAGCATGGATGATCAAAGATGTTACATTTCTCATGTTGCCACGCCGAAAAACGTAACCTTCTAATACGACCCTTGGCTTACTTTAGTCACATCCTACACCCAAATGAAAGAATACAAGAAACGAGCCTGAAAGTAAGAAAAAGGAGACCAAAAACTAACTACAAAAAGAGACTTTAATCCAAAAGAACATGAAATACCATAATTATAACAAGTCAAAATGACTAATGCCCACAAGGAAGCACTAAATCTAACAGCTCTCAAACCTCCTCATCCTATCACTACTTTCCCGAACGAGCTCATGAGAATTCAAGGTATAATCAAACTCATTCCTATTGTCTTGGAAGTTCTGGTGCAATAGATGGGCACTCGCCATCCTTGATGCTACATCGGAAAGGGCTCCGGTCCGAGATACCCTAGTTTATCCTTCACTATATTTAAAATGGAATACAAAATTCCTAGAACAATATAACTATAGAGTCAATAATGAATATGACATTAAGATGACAACAAGACAAGGAACTCAACCAGGAAACAATATTGTTTTCAGCAGGCATACCTTCCCACCTAAAACGTCTCGAGCTTCTAGTAGAACAGGTATGTGGCCAGCATCTGCCAAATATTTTGCTGTCGATAAACCAGCCAATCCTATACAGATCGAAAGCATAATTATACCAACCAATATAAAGAAACGAACTAACACGTTCTATAATCGGTATCATCTATCTCGTTTTCGATAAGAAGTTCAGTCAAGCTAGGCAAGGGGAGTTCCTGACCTGCACCAGCAATCACTATTTTCAACGGTTTACTTGGACGTTTAGAAGTACGAAAACTCGCAGATAAGGACGCTGCTTCAATGAAATTAACAGTATCATCAATCTGTGGTCTAGGGTAATCCACACAGACTACCTGTTCATGAAAGAAAAAGATAACAGTAACTAATTCCATTCAACGACGTCGAGCGAAACAAAATAGTCTTCGATGACGAACCTTTAGAGGTGGAATCCCCTTAGCCGGTTTCCTATTAACATGTCTGGCAGAAACTTTCAAACCTTCGCCCACAAACTCACTACCCCAAAATGCTAAAGCATTGCTTTTCTCACAAGTAAATGGAGAACAGCATCTTGATGTTGATTTTGGGATGCCCTTTTGGCACCTCAAGTTCAGAGCAGAGACAGACCCACATAGTGACATTTCACCAAAAATCTCACACAAGCTCAGAAACGGAAGCAGACAACTATTAATCCTTCAACGGAGACCAAGAATTTCAGAACCAAAATCAAAAGACACTAATAGCACATAAACGGTACACCACAGAGCAATAAATCCACTTCTCCGGCCACCACGGTTCTAGGTTACACTCTGACAAGCAATGATATCAAAAACAACACCGTCCATATCAATTCTACGAAAAGGGTATATCAAATATCCAAAGAAAACGATGAAATCGAAGTGGGGGATGAAAACCCATGAAGAAATCATCACTTACCAGCGGAGAAATGGGCAGATTAGAGTAGGCAAGCACTCCGATTGTGTTCAATGGAAAATGGAAGTGGTAGTGGCGGATGTGAGCAAAGCACTTTCCTACACATCTTCTTTCACAGACTGAAATTGGGCGGTTTCCATTTTCGGCTCTTATCCCCCCATTGTGATGAAAGCCTGTTTGGTCGTTTCCCAGCTACGTGGCTTTGCCTGCCCTTCAAGCATATTCTGGTTGGTTAATTTCTCTCATTAATTTTTAATCCACTTTCGGTTAGTCCATACTTATTACATGTCCTGTATATAATCACGTTGGATTTAACATTGAAACTTAATATCTCAACCCAACACCTCAAAATTTTAATTTCCCACCTCCAAACATTGCTAAACTCGAAATCAAGATCAATTTTTTAGGGATATTTTTAAACTTGTAGGCAATTTATCGAGCTTCTTATGTTATCAATTTGACGGGTTTAAATTTTTTGTGATATTTAAGTGAGTGAGAACGTCCATTTAAAGGATGACATTTTAACCGACGTTCACTGTATTAAAATTTAATTCATACACTTACATCAAGCAATTTCTCGTGTATCAATGTCACTTGAATAGTGATATAAATAAATTTGATTGATCTAATGTTATATTGAATATAAGTTATTAACGTGTTTGACATGATTATAATAGAGAAATAGCGGACAAATAATAAATAATATTCCTATTTCAAATTTATTATATTTGTCTTCTTTTAATTTTCATTAATATCGTATCATTACAAATAAATAGAAAAATTCAGATCTAAAGACGTAAATATCCGAATTTCTCATACTTAAATGTCGCTAGAATAAAAAAACCTTTGACCATTTTGGTCTTTTGACACTTTAACTATAAATAATAAAAAAATACATCAAATGAATTGAAAAAACGAACAGAGGGAGAAAAGGAAGATGGGCTTCAGCAAAGCTCTGGTACGGCGAACGACGGCCGGTTGGCGGCGGAGAAATCAGTGGCCGGGACCTTTGGGGCTGGGGCCGGACGACAAGCGGCCGAGCCAACACGACACCGTATTCTTCGCATGCTCGTAAGCCGACGGGTACATCTCCAAGTGATTGGCGCTCGCAAAGTCTCCGGGCACTATTCTGGCGGCGTCAACGGCGGGGCTGTTGCTCAGACACGCCACAGCGACAACGAGGATCATTAAAACAACACCTAATTTCCCGAAATTCATTTTGGGGGTCTTTGACTTGAAGTTGGATCTGGAATGAAGATAAGGTGTTCGACGATTTGTCTGAGAGAAGTTTTAGTTCAAAGAAGTGGATAGTGAAATGAAGGGAAGGTGTTTGATGATATGTGTGAGAGAAATTGAAGTTGATATATGGTTGTTTGATGATTTTGTTTGGAGAAGTTGAAGTATTTATAGGTGAAAATTGAAATGAAAATGGAAATAGGTGGGAGGGTTGGTGTTTGAATGGGCATTGTTGGTGGGAAAAGAGATGTTAGAGAGAGTAGTTACGTGTTGACCAAGGAGTAAAGACATTTACTTGGTCTTGTTCTTGCTATGGCGTTTTACTCTGCAATTGATCTTCAAGCTCGTGTATTGACTGTCGGCTATTTCCAGGTACTTTCTTCTTCTTACTTGATGATTCAAGTTACAGAACTGCTACTTATTGTTGAATGTTGATGCTGTTTATGTGTTGATCAATGTGGAAAGTCTATGCTGTTTGTGTGTGAATCTGTGGAACGTTGATGCCGTTTGGGTGTGAATCATCAATGGCTTTTATGTTCTGTTTTGTTGTGTAGTGTAGTGCTGTGTTGCGTGGGGTGACTTTGGTAGTTTTGTCAAACCAAAAGGAGGATTGTCATCGTTATTATTATATGAAGCTTTTTCTTATGGTCAACCACTGAATTTTGGTTGGTAATTGAATAAACTATCAAATAAAGTTAGTGCCCAGTCAATGGTAAATTATGTTAATTAGACAGTTGAACATTAGGTTCAAATTCGAGAATTCTTTTTAAACTTTTAATTGGACGTTTGATGCTAGGCATAACTCAGCTGATATATATGTATTCTTGATAAAAAAATAAAAAAAAATTAGAGGTTTAAATTATACCCGTGTCCAAAAAAAAACATAGGCTTATGCCCATCCCAAGTTTAGTTCATATTCATTTAATTTACTCCGTTCATGTTTTACGTTTATGAGATGTTAAATCAAAATTATATTTTACTTTTTGGTTGAATTAAAAATTTGTTCATATGACTTTATATATATACATATAGTTAAATCGGAAATTGATGATTATGATTGGCTAAATGTTTATAAATTAGGAAGACTAAATTGTAATTTATTTTGAAATCATAAACAAAAATAGTGTTAAGATCATAATTTAGAATTGACTTCCGGTGATGGCATTGTAGTTTGAACCGACTGCTCATAAAGGGAAAATTAGACAAATGGAAAATTCTTGGTAGGGATATCAAATAATATTCCTTTAAACTATGTAAAAGATTTATATGGGTCAAGCCTAACAATTCCTTGTGGGGGGTTTTTTAAATTTATTCCTTTTGATTTCCTTTTTTCCCCTTTAAAAAATATAGTTTGAATATTTAAAACCATAATATATAAAAAGAAATAAATAAATAAAGCGTTTTTGAGATTTTAGATGGGAAACATGTTTGAATTTAATTAAATGTTTGAATATTTGAATTGACCGACTCCTTTTTTTTTTTTTTTTCTCCTTTTAATTTTCTATTTTTCAAAATAGAAAAAAAGGGGAAGAAAAAAACTTTAAATGAACTATGCAAAAGTTTGACTACAAAATTGGATGAGTTTGTAAGTACCCAATACAAGAAATTGACCCCCAAAATTCTGGCTTTGTTTTTTAGAATTTGAATTTGAATTGAATTTTCCATATATTCCTTGAAATTTCTGATTGGACCATGCTCTTAGTGATTATAAAACATGTACCACAAAGTCAAACACCGTACATTTCTGTATTCATAATATAGTTTTTAGAAAATTAGGATCGGGTTTTTTGTGGTTTGAAATAATTTCTTGACTTGAGAGATCTGATAAGAAATCCAAGAGAGGCCAAACCTTGTCACCAAAAATACAAATAAAAGTTACTTGATCAATGTTCAGAAAGTTGTGTGCAATTTAACTTACAAACAACATTTGATCCCCACAGATTCATCAATATATAACCCATTGCACCTCAATCCAAAAATTACTCTCTCATGTAGGCGTTTAGCTATACAAAGTTGATCTGTTTGGAACCTTTTCTTCCTGTACACTGTATTTCTAATGTGAAATGATGCCAGTTACTAGCATGAAAATTTGGACATTTAAAGTTCTACTGATTTGGCATCTCTACAGTTCTCTTGCCTTTTGTCTCAGTAGATTGAGTTCCGACTCGATCTCGGCATCACGAACTGGCAATGCGCTGCCAGAAACAGTTCTTCCTGGTGGAAGTTCTCCTTTCTGTAGAAATAGAGAGGAGATCCCGTTGTTAGGTTCAAATACTGAAGGAATGTTTGAAATTGTACATACATACTAAACTTTCCCATTTAATTGCGGAATAAGCTAATCTTCTTTTTGCTATTGATTTGAGTCAGGAAGCTAGTGAAATGGCTGAGCAGATTGTCTTATTCCATAAAGAAGTTCAAGATCATTTGGAGAAATCAAACTTTAAGTATAAGGAAGCTGCGCAGAGAAGCATCAATGAAAGAAAACTTTCGAGGAAGGCGTTCTTGTTACAGTTTATCTACGAAAGTCGAGGCTTCCATTGGGTTCCTATTCTAAGTTTCATTCTTAGAAGATCGAGCCACGGTCAGATATAAACTTATATATAAAGAGTGGAATATGATTTTACCTTTGAGCTTCCAGATAACTCTCTCTTCAAGTCCGCTAGCTCGTCGTCAACTGATGAGCCCTCCAGCAGAGCAAACTACAATATAGGAAATAGCTGAAAGCCAAAATAAAACAGAGCTGTGCAGCCACATGTGTTTTAAAATGTACGTATCAATTGGAAACTCTTGAGGACGATACTCGAACACTCTCTATCACTATATTAAAACTTGGCACGTACACTTGCGGTATTACAAAATACGAAACAATTACCACCTCCCACTCGTCTAAATGCTACCCCTCTCTCCTCATTCCTTCATAAAGGAAATCCCTCATAAGCTTCTTGAAGGATTTACTCAGACTCAAGAAGGTTTTACAAAAATCTTATAAGGGGACAGGTAAGAGAAATGATACTTTCTAGTTTCTGAATTTAAGCTCAATAGAGCAGTTAATAAAATCAAACACAAAATAGATTTGGAGGGAAAGCAGAACTGTTACCTTTCCTTCAAGATCATCAACAGTTAACTGTCCAAGAGCTTCTGCTTGAGACTCCATTGCCAAAACTACCAAGATTTTGAGGAAGATAATCAAACATAACGAGGAAGAAGCCAAGAAGGAGATCATCTATCCATAAGTAACATATAGACAAGAATCTCAACACTATGAAAAAACTACAACGAAAAGAAAGTCTATGCTCGACTAAATATTTCATTTCCTTACCTTTCTCCTCCATCTTCTCAAAAGCAGAAAGAGCACTGCTTGTGTTAACATTCCCCAACATTTCACTTACTTTGGTTGCAGTCCTAAATCCATGGAAAGGTGGTATCAGCAATCATCAACAGTAAAGGAAGATACTCGAGAAAAAAGAGTTTTTTTAACAATCTGACTAAATCACAAACTTTGCAGACTGAGCACGCGCTTTGAGCGTGTCTTTCTTTGACCTCGCCTCTTGTATCTTGCTCTCTAAAAGCTACAAAGAAAAGATTCAATGGTAAAATTGAATTCTATAGGCTAATTATCCTTGTTTTAAAAGCTTAAAGTTAGAATCATACTAATGTTCGAGCATTATATTATATGACAACTTGTCTCTACCTGTTTCTAATTCTAGCTACACTAGGAAAGTAATAGGGATCTGCATTATCTCAACAAAAAGAAGAATACTAAATCTTATCTATATCAATAGACTACAGAAATAACATTAACTGTTCTTTACAGCATTCTTTCATAGCTCCAACAGGAAGATGGATTTCCTCATACTCGTTTACCCTTACGGTTAATATTTTTACATGGCCAACGAATGTAATGCAAGGGAATCTGGGCTGTATCCTTAAAAGAATTTAACAAAATATAATTTAAAATGTTTCATGTGATGGTCAACGGAAAATACATTAGAACTTCATACCCGAGTATTAGAAACAAGATTTTCCACAACATTCTTCTGCTGATCAAGTTGAGCTTTCAAAGCATTTGCGTTATCCTGACGGTAGAACACAGTGATCATCGGTCAGAATAAATCATAAATCTTGCCAAACAGAATTAAAATTTCGAACTTAAAATTGCTTCTAATAGCATACCTATAGGAGAAAAAGTAACATGAAATAGTTCCATATTGGACAAAAGAATTTAAGAGGTTTCTTCAAATTGGTAAATACCATTCTTGTTTATCATGAAATATAGGAATCGAATCTGACAACGAATCTGTTCTAACTTACAGCATAGGATTTGCGCCTCTTTAAAGCTTCCCGAGCAAGATCATCATCTCCCTTTTGAAGAGCAAATTGTGCCTTTCGATACCTAAATTAAAACTAGAAATGAAAGGTGTATACCTATCGCTTCACTAAGAAAATGGAGAATGGTTATAGATTTTTACCAATCATCAGCAGCTTGCTGTGCAGACTTATACTTGTTTTCCAAGCGCTTTTGAGAAGCTAGTACCTTCAAGAATAAAAGTCCATTTATAAAGTCCATTTTCATAATTTTAATTGGTTAAGTATGCATGCCAACAAATGAAATAGATGCCTCATTATTTTGCTTCCTTGTATAATTTTCCTAATAACATGCATCTTCTAATTCCCTTTGAAATATGAACAATTTATAAAGGAAAGTTGAAAGTGGAGACACAACATTACGGGCTAAGAAGCAAAGCGCAATGCCAAGGGTAAAGCAAGTAGAGAAAAATGATAAATACAAGATTCTGAAACTTACCTGTGCAGTGGCTTGACGCATCTTTGTCAAGTCATCATTCATTTCAAGCACTGTCTGCTCCAGAATTTTCTCCGGATCCTCAAACGAACTTATAAGTGCATTAGCATATGACTACCTCATGAGAAAGCAAGCGTCATGGTTATCCTCAAAGTCCGTGAATTCCAAAGATTACTAAACGAATTGATGAAAAAATTGAAAGTACTACCTTAACAACCCTTGCAAAACGATCAAAAAGGTTCATATGAGCACCAAGAGCACCTCCAGGTCTGCCACCATGGGATCGATTAAAATGTAAAGACTTCATCCATGTAATTTGTAAGGTGTGCCCTGCAGGGAAAATTATCATTTCCTGTTAGAGTAATTAAGCACACAACTCGTACAAGTTAAGTGGAATTTGATTAATATTTTAACTTAGTTTCTATTTGATCCTAGGTTGTCAAAACTAACACTTCCATTTCTACTTAATCCTTGAAGTTTCTAAGTGCTTTGTTTAGTCTCCGATGATTGAGTTCAATTTCTAGTTGGACCATGAGGTTTGAAATTGGTTTCTAAAATGATCAAAAGCCTTCTAATTTGAGTTCTAAGTAAATTAGTTGCTTATATCAACTATATCCAGCTAGAAGTTCCCCTAACTCATTATAAGATAGCACAATGTTGCCTCATATTAGCCAATCAGCTCATTGATCCTAGATTAATGTAGTAAGAAGCCTACGCCAGGAGGTAATCCCAATCTCAAATTGAGGGACCCAAAGCGGTCAAGCTGGCCAGCAGTTCCACTAAATATTACAGGTTTTTAAGAAACCTAACTCTAGAAAAAAAGAAAGGAAGTATGCATAGGCATTCAAAAAAGGGAACCCCGCTAAAGGAATGTGTACCAATCAAGTAAAATATGCCCTAAGGAATAATTATAAAATGACCGTGTCACCGATGCTCATAGAGAAACATGAAACTTAGGAAGGGATCACACCTCCGCCATTAAAATCAACAAAAGGAGAACGGTAAGCTAAGAGCAAGGGAAACGTACCTCCGCCATTAAGGAAGGACGTCCTCAAGGGCTTCGCGGCAACACAGAGGGTGGAAGGCTTGGATGAAGAGGGTTGAGATGAAGAAGAAGGAGGTGAAGCCAAAGCTAATCCGGTAAAAACGTGGGTTTGGGCAGCCATGAATGATCGAACCCAAGCAAAAATGTTGCAGAAAAGAATCGGAATGGTGAAATTGTGTTGAGTTGAGATAGATTGAAGATAACAGGGGATCGCTTGAGTTCCACCTCAGCCTCATCAACCGGCCAAGCCTGCCCAGTTCCAATAATTCAATCCCAGCTCGATTTAAAGTGAATTAATCAAATTTTAAATGAAAATTTATAATTATTAATAATTATCACATAAAAATCATAAAATACCATCATTTTAAATTAAATTCAATAAAAATGGATATTCAATACTTTTTTTTTTATTTTAAAAATTAATTTTTTTAAAAACTAGTTAAGTTATTGATATTGAGAAGCTAATTCAATCTGCCCAACTAAAACTTGATCCTTTCTTCCTAAACGTTGATGTAATGAACCAAATCCAAAGGCTCAGTACCTAAATGTTGAGGTAATGAACTAAATTCAAGGGCTCAGTCAGCGTCCAAACAATAATAGGACTTGGACTTGGGTTCAAATCGAGCCTCAATTTTATAGGAAATTACGAGGGTGAGTTCTTCCACCCTTTTTAGATTTTTTTCCCCAAAACAACACTCTTCACTTTTTTTTTTTTTTTTTTTTTTTTTTTTTTTTTTTTTTTTTTTTTTTNAAGTTCTTTAAAAAATTGACATTTAGGTGAAAAACATAAACTTATTACGTTTAAATTATGCTTATGTTAGTTGAATTATATACCATATGCTCCTTAAAAGGTGATGTGACATTGAGTAATAAAGATTTGAATTTTTTTTTTCTTTTACCTTGACTCACAAATTTATTTTTTATTTTTTAAATATAATTCCATTAACTTCCGTTTAATATATATTTTTTTAAAAAAAAAAAAACATCGAAAACTATGATTTTGTGATGTAATATAACTAGAGGCTTACCCATAGGCACAACTGGCTTCCCGTTTCATCCATAATATTCTCTATTAGTGGACTCGTTCTAAATTTTTTCGGACATTGACATATATATACCATAATTTTATTGAGATTGTACCAAAAGATGTTAGAAAGAAACATAATGAACAGTGTAAATCAAAAGCGCACAAGAATATATGATATACGGCATGTATGAGTATGCATACAAAAGTAAATGTAAAACGTGCAAGAAGATCGAGCTAAGAATAGAAATGAGAAGACATCTTTTTACGTTAGTCATGGCAGCAAACAAATAAATCTCTAGTAAGAATTTGGAACGGGATCAATTTGAGCATAACTCAAGATGTTATCAGATATTAAACTCGCCATCATACTGAAAGCAAAGCCTAAGATGAAATCAACTGACCCAACTCAACAATCTACACAACATTCTCAAAACAACTTCCATGCTTGATCCCTATATTTCTTAGTTCTCTCTTTGAAAAAAAAAAAAACCTTTGTGCTACTAGTCGATCACACGAACCTCAAGAAGGCACCACAACAACGACCATCCCTAGCACTCCCTCAGGCGTGTAATAAGAACTCGATTATGATAATTCAACTACCAAAAGGCATGGAAAACGAGAGTGATCTTGTGATCATGGTTCATGACATTATTGGCAAGATTGAAGCGATGATCAAAACGTTCAGAAGATAAGATCACACGCCTAATCTTTCATCAAATACAGATCTCAATTCGACACCGAGAATACATAGGTTTCTACATGTTCACAGTTCTTATATGTTCTAGAGAGAGAGGCAATGTCGGGAGCATTTATAGTAAAGTAAGTCATCAGAGTTCAATTCAAATGACAGGGCTTCACACCTTCCTGATGAGAAGAAACAGCCTCTGGTCAAGTTCAAACTTGCTGCAATGCGAGGGATCCCCCTTCAGCATCATCAGGAGCCCACCAAAAGAAGCATCTATTTCCCTGGATTCAGATGAAATACTCCATTCAAGATAAAAATTCAACCGGAAAATATGTATCATCTACGTTCGTAAACTGTTCATAAAAAGAAACTAAAATGGATTTATCACCATAATAGCCATTTATGGTAGCCATCACAGACAGGAGAAGATGCTCAATGACACATTCTTGCTCAAACATAGATAAAATATAAGCACAGGAACGTCAAGCTCTTGCTTCTTTCATGGCTCATGCAATAGAATTGTAGTATTTGAGAACAAAATTGTTTAGAGGAAGTTATAACACGTACGCTTTACCACCATGCCCAGAACTTTCTGATATTCTAAACAGCTTCCCGTGCATGACATATTCATATCTGTCAGCAAGCGACTTCCTATTACCCTGTTACACAGGATAACAATTCAAGCGTCCAGAATGCGTAAGACCAAACTAATAATTGAACAGAGGAAGACACGAATATAGTCGACGGAAAACAACCAATAGCCAGTCATGACAATGAATGCAAAAACTATGGAAACTCAATATTCCCTAATTGATTGAATGTTTCCTGTTACAGACTATAAATCACTGGAAGAACAAGTTACCTGAAGAAAATAGCCTGTGTCAGGGGTTCCATCAAGATTCAGAGTTGGAGCCAGTGCCATTGAAAACTTCTCACCTTCTTTCAAGTTGTAGATTTCTGTATTAATGTCCAGATGCATGAACATGTCAAACTTCTCGCTCTTTGCCTCTATTCGAGTAACTGTTGGACAGATTGTGAAAACACCAATGTCATTTGCTTAACTGTGTTGAAAAGTTCTTTTAAGAACTATACATGACTTGTATTAAAACATCATAACTAGGGGAAAGGAGAATTCCACAACTTCTATGCACATCAAAGGGGTAAAAGAAGAATCTGCATGCAAAAGGGCGAGAAACTATTTTACAAAAAAAACGCACCTTTATCAAACTTTTTGCCATCTGGGTTTAATCGCTCGATCTTAAAAATATCATCAAAGAGAAGCTCAACCATCCTTACAACAGCAACCCTGCTTCACAAAGGTTAATGCAACCCAGAAAAATTAACAGGGAGATAATGGAAGTTAACAAACAGAGTTATAATAAGAGTATGCCCATCAAATAACAGAACAAGTTCAGCAAAGAACAAAGAAAACAAACAGAAAACAGTGCGTTAAGTTAGTAACTGAAAGCATTAGATTAGGGCTTGGTTGGAGATTTCACAGGTTCGCACCTAAAAGCGAAATGGAGCGAGAAGACATTTGTAGTGGTCAAGAAGTTAATCGAGATATAGTAAACAAAAGGAATTAAAGAACAGATATTCAAGCAAGATCAAGGAGAAATTAAGCAAAATACCTGAATTGAGGTCTGCAACTTGAAATTGAGTGCTACAAAGGTTTAGAAAGGGTTTACAAACGGGAGATGATGACCGAGGAGTGAACGAATATGGAACAATAAAAACCCTAAATTATGGTTTTTAAAATACGCCTATTTTACTTCAATTTTTATAATATTTTAAATCAAAATACATTCAATTACAAACCATAAATTGCTATTATTTTAAATAATTATAGTTGAGTAAAAATTCATATTAAAGTTCTAATAAATTATCTGTTTAAAAACTAATTTTAATTTTAAAATTTATTGAAATAAACATAGACTAAAATTAAATATTTGAAAACCTTTAACTTTATTACTATTATTTTAGAAAATTCAATAGAAATTAACTACAAATCATTTAAAAAAATAATAAATAGTTATTTTAAAATTGATGTCAATTTTAAATAATACAAAAATTAATTCTGAATAATTAAAAAATATATAAAAACTAAAATAAAAGGAGGACATAGTTTTATTCCATACTTAACCTTCAACAAAAACAAGTAATTTACAAACAGCATCCACCGCTCCGTTTACTGTCCAGACAAGCCAAGGTACATCGAAGTCGCAACGCCAAGCGCGTACACTGCAATCATAGTCCCAACCAGGTCCTTCCCCGACCGAGTCACGGCGCCGATTCCCGCGATTCCTGCAATTCCGACCGGAACTCGAAACATCACTTCTTTGCTGACATTCTTCACTACAGCCTCTGCGAATAGCTCGATCGCCCAACGCTTGAAGCGGATCGGTCCTAGGGTTTCTTCGTCTTCACGGTCTGCGTCTTCGCGATTGACGGCTCGCAGGGCTGAGTCGACCTGTTGCCGAGTCGGGGGAGAGGGAAGCCACTTGGAAATGAGTGGATGAGGGCGGACGGTGGTGAGGAGACGGTGGAGGTGGTCGGCGGCGGTGCAGAGTTGGTAGGGGAAAACACCGGCGTATGCGTGCTGCGTTAGGTCAAGGCAGTGGGAGAAAGTGGAATCGCAGGCTGAGTCGAAATCGGGCGAGTTCGAAAGTGAGTTCTTGACTCGTTTTGAGGCTGATATTCCCATTATCCTTCTCCCTCTCTCCCGCCCACCACTCCACCAGTTCGGAAAAATATCAGAAAGGTAAATCCTTTTATATTTGAATTCGTTTGAAGTATCTCGACATGTTTTGAAAATCAATTAAATTTTGTCGTTATCTTTTTGCATTTATGATTGCAAAAATTCATACAAAATTTTGAACATTAAAAAAAGATTGAGTATGTGAGGATGAAGATCAATCAACCATCTACTCTTTGACAGAGAATTTCATTTATATCTGAACAAAAACGTTTTAACTTTACTTTGCTCTGTCCAAATACAGAAATCTACAAATAATTGCTGGGGAAATACAGACGATACAAGGGAGGGATGATGGTACACGCATGGCAGAAGATTTGAAGAGTTTTCATACACAAGCAGAGCAGCAGAGCAGAAACCCCATTGGAGAAAGAAGAGAAAAGGAGGGAAAAATAGGTCAACTTTCCAAGCGTGAATGAGAGTGTGTAGAACAAATCCCATTCAGCTAACAAGGTGTCTGGGTGAATTGTTGAACATACTGTGCCATATGTATGCTCTTGAAAGCACCATCTCAAGTTCTTGATGGGTCCAATTTTGAGTTGGAACATGCTGGAGAAACATCACCAGTTCTTGGAAATCAAGTTTCTGCAGCTCTTCAGACCACTGAAACGAAGGGAGAAGGCTAATTCAGAAACAAGATCTACACAAAATACTTCGAACAGAAACTCAAGTGGGTGAAAATGATATGATATTGCCCTACTCAGAGGCATCAGAATCTTTGGATCATTACAGTGATGCTTCAGTAATGAAAACCATTCAAACCATTTACCTCAGGTTCCATTCTAGAATTGGATTATCAAAAGGAATTTGATATCCTTACCGTCAAAAGAAAACTGGCAAATATGTAGACAAGGAAATCTGGCAATGAGTCCCCTTCCGCAAGATAAGTATCCCATAACCGGGTAACAAGATGGAAAGGAATCTGATGGAACAAAACAATATCATCAACATTGAATTATCTTAATTGTAGAATGTGATTTGGTTTTAATCTATTTCCAACAGAAGTAACTGGAAGAAGCTATAGCATTATGAATACAAAGTTCTTGGCAAACCTCCCGTATCAGAAGACAGTTGAACCACCGAAAAGCGAATTGAAGAAACTCCAGACCCTGCTCCTCCATGTGTCTTGAAACAGGTTCTGGTCAAATTAAGATGCATACAAGATTGGTTAATAAATGGCTTGTCATATCCGATTCTCTAGGCTGTGAGGAGGATAAATTGAAGGAAATTCAAGCATATGGCTTCTACAAAAGAGTCGAGTCCAGAAAGAGAGGTTACCATCAATCCTCCTAACCAGTTCCTTCAACTTAAATACAAGCCGCTGAATTCCCGGTTGTGCAAACGTATAATGATCTTGCATACCATCAAGTAATTTGGATAGACACCAGTAGCAATCTGCCTCAATGTTTGTGATCTTGTCAGGAGATAGATCAGAGATGGACCATTTCTCAACGCCACCTTCTAAGTATTCTGACAAGAAGACAACTAAAAATGGAGTAGCAAGATCATTTATTCCTTGAACATATCCGCTCGCAGGATGTCGAATAGCCCTGGATTGAAAACAATTGTGTAAATGAGATACAAATAAATAAATGGATTCTGGTACAAATCAGTGACATTGCAAGGTAGAGGATACAGTTTTACCAATTTTCTTTGTTTCTCATAGAAAAATGTCTTACCAAGTATAGAGAATACGCTCCAAAGATTTCTGAACTTGTGCTTGTTGAAAGAAAGTAACATCAGGTACGGTTCTAGGGCAATCAACAGCAATCTAACAAGGAACACATGGTTCAAGGACTGGTAGAACTAGAGAGAACAAGTTATGAAATTCAGCACTAACTCGCAGGCAGGCATTACCTGGCGGAGCATGTTTATCTCATCGTCAGACCGTTCAGTATCAGGAATGTCATAGAATTGTGCAACGCTGTCAAGATATTCAAGCCTCTTTCTTCGTAGAACTCCCTCCTTTCTATCTGAATTAGGTGGTGCATAGCCCTGTTGTCAGTGCATTTTTAAATTTTGGACAAACAGCTAAAGGATTGTATCAGACAGGAAGTCTCTGTGAAATTGCCCTTCTAAGCAAGCTAGATAACAATCGACGTTGATAAATAATGCTCACTCATAATAATAACTCACAAAAATGTTAAGAGAACAAACTGCCATAGAGAGTGAAAAACACAAGCAACCAAACAAAAAAAGAACAGAACTCAAAAAAATGTAAGAAACCAAATAAAACAATGGAGAACAAAGCGCTAAGTGGAGGAACAAAAATAATCCTAGGAGTAAATCCACTGATGCTAGACCAAAGAAATGCATAATCGGCATCTAAACAATATGCACCTAAAACACTGCCCATAAGACGATTTTTAAGAACCTTGCTTGATTTTAGAGGATTCTAAACAAGAATAGTTCCTTCTCGTAGTCCCGTTTTATGGTCGTCGAGAGGTACATGTAGTCTAGCTTTTCTTGGAGATATGTTGAAGAACGTTCCATTATGAGTCATTTTTCATTTTTTTAGCTATCCAAGCATTGAGGAAGCAAGCCTACCTCGAGTTCAACTCAACATCCCACTCTGTTCCCCACCCGATGGAAAGGCATGGGGTAGAGCTAGTCAGATGGTTAAATGAATGAGGCATGAGGCCCATCTCTATCATCACATTCAATCCAAGCCCTTGGCCACACACGCAAGAAAACTTAGTCATATGAGATCTAGACCCATACCAAAAAGTTACTGGCACAAGCCTTCTGTCGTTGGAATTTATAATCAGAATGATCAATTTGAAGGAAAAAGAGCTCTTTGAGAAGGAATATTTTCCTCTTCAGAATACATACATGCATATATATTAACAATTAGCACCATATACCAGTTATCACATGGAAAAACAATGGGGGAAAAGAAGGAAGAAGAAATCCTGCTTTCCATCAAGCAATCAGAAATTATGAGTATCAGATCCAACTTACCAAAAGAAGTCTCCATATATTTGGGCGCATATATGGCGGAACGCCACTCCAAGCTAGCTCACGCAACTTGTCTACATAGTCAAATAAATATAAGCACCCCAATGCATTAGTGTTCCTTTACCAAGTTTTGACTGTGCGTAGGAATCTTTGAGTTCATGATGGGGGAGGATTATTTAGAACTATACGCATATATATACCTGATATGATTGTTGTTCCTGATAGCAACTTTGTGAACTTCAGGACCCTTGCAGAATCTGTTGCTCTAGCACCCATTATTGGCTTTTGGACTTCTTTAGCAAGATCCTCGGTGTTGGAGGTTGAAGATTTAGACTTACTAACAATTGTATTATTATTCATAATCTGAATATCTTCCTATATTGAAAGAGAGAGTTTCACTATAATGTGTCTTCACATCCAAACTAACATGAAAATTTTCAAATCAGTCTCACCTCCTCAGATTTGGCAATGCGGTTGCTTGTACCAATATCATTATGCGACAAGCTCCTCGAATAATTTGATGATTTTTCTGATACGCTCGAGGGGTCGATCACGTCTGATCTTCTAGTGAGCAATACTTTTCCAGGAATACTGCGGCCTTTCAGCAGCCTGCATCAGAGATGTGATTAAGAATTTATGGGATCAACTAGCGGCATCTACCAAGTGTGACAGCCTTAAGAACATTTAATGAATAAGAAGGTAGACTCCACCAGGTAACTTCTGAGGAATTGAAGCATTTACAAAGCTACAGGATAGCTATCCAATTCTGTCAATATCAAAATTCAGACCAGTCGATATCTGGTTTAGATTATCCAGCTACAAGTGTCAAGAGTTGGGCAGGCTGTTAAAGTCCCTAGATTAAGAGCCCCAACATTATAGTTAAACAAACAGGAAATGAGTAGCAATTTAAATTTCCATCTGCAGTGCTCCCACACATTTCCCAGAATCCAAATGTAAAACGGCATGGAGGCCAGATCGCATCTATGTAAGCCGTAGCTCATATATAAAGATCTAAAGAGCCCATGAAGATTTCCTCAATAATCTAACAGAGACTCCGAAGATTAAAAGCTTACATTATTGAGGTAGCCGATTAAACGTGAAAATAGCATACGAGAAAACGATTCGTTATGAAATTGGAGATCGAAATCGAATGAAGATTCAAGGAAGAGAGACAGAAAAGAGAGGGGGAAGGGAAGGGAAGGGAAGGAAAGTAAAAGAAAGGAAAGGAAATCAGAGATTTGGAAACAAGAATTAGGGGGAATTGAGATTGTTACCCTTGAACATTTCTGAGGGTCTGATTGAATCGGGAATCGAGACCTGAGATCGTATTGTCTTTTGTTTGTCGATCTTCGCCGCCGAGAGTGTTAATGCCAGTGTTCTTCATGTTCGCTCAACAGAATCATGCTCCGTTTGCCCCCCACCCCTAATATTTCCTCCACCCCCGACCGGAGGTCGCAAATTATTAGTAAAATTGAAATTTTTACAATAATTTCTAAATTTTCAACTACGATCTTTCCCTTGTTTGGGACACCAAGTTTATACTATTTTTTTGGATATATTAAAAGTCAAGCACCATCCTTATACCACATCAAAATTTAGGTTTGAATTATCTACTCCCACTAAAATAAATAAATTTATTTATTTAAATTTTTTTTCCGACAATTTAATCAAATTTATTATTGGTATAGAACATAAACCGAGACCCATGACTTAGTTTAAGATGGTCGAAGATGTCTATTGGACAAGGAGGCTCGGGATGACTTCTCCATCTCCGTCTCCTATTTCATACTCGGCCAATTGTCCATGTGATTTTGCAAGTAACGTGACATAAATTTCTTGTGGAGAATTCGTAGGGATCGGATTCCTCGTAGGAAATTTGATACGAAATAAATAAGATGTCTTAATCATGTCACGAGAACTTCACGATGAAATATAAAGTTTTAAAATATTATTTTTAAGGTTTTAAGTTAAATTCTAACGTGGGTTATGGTGACATTCATATTACACTTTAGAACGAAGATTTTCAAATTTAATTCAAATGTTAATATTAATAGTTTTTTTTTTCTTCTTAAAATAGGATTCTAACAAGTTAGAAAATTTAAGAAAATAACTATTATAAAAATTTAACCAATCAAATTTTTAATTTTTTCTTTATTATTATGTGTATTGAAGTAAAAGTTATTTTAATTTTAATTTTTTTTATACATTTTAATTTTTGTTTTCTTTTTTTAAAAATTAAGTTCTAGACACATATTTAAGAAAAAAAACCTAAATTAAAATTTGAAAACTAAAAAAAATTAACTTTTGGTGGAGGGCACGAGGAGAGAATAGAGGAAGCGTGTTTGAGGTACATGAATGAACTGGAACCACATTTTTTTCGTAGCTCAATTATAAAAACTTTATAATTAAGCAGAGCAATTCTATGCTAGTTAATCTCTTAAATTTTTTTGTAAAATGATTTGTATTAGTTTGTGGGATAGTCTCTACTCTTAGAAGCGATGAGTAAATAACGTGACAATATCGTAAAGGATACAATGGTAAATTATTATTTGAAAATTTAATTAAAAAAAAAAGCATGTAAATTTAGCAAATGAATATATATTCAAAATAAACGAGGAATATCAAGCACGAGGCTTGGCTCCTTTTTTGGCTATCCTTTTATGGATGTCTTTAATAATATCCTCTTTGATACTAATTCCACGCGGTTTTTCATGCTTTGCCTTTTTGCATTCTTCGGGATGTTTTGGGCTACATTTCGTTCCTTTTGCTTCTGAATTGCTAATCTCGATCATGTCGATACTAATCAGGAGAATGCAAATAAACACGAGCATGCTTCCTTTCGAGATGTCCATTATCGACGACGAAAATAAGTACAATGATGAGAATGCTTCAAATTTGTAGTTATTTATAATGTTTTAGCTCTTCTATATTAAGCATTTCGTTTCAAATTTGGTTTCGTTTTGTGGTTGACATTTTGTCATCTCTTTCTTTCTATTTGGTTGTGGATCAGATTAAACCCGATGACAACCTCTCTACACGTGATTTGACCGTAAATACAATTTTTTTTTTTCTTTTATATTCAAGAGAATGATTATAAAACGAGCTTATTACCTTATGAGATGGTCATTATTGACAATGAAAGTTCAATATCTCAAGGAGCTAACGCTCGGTATACTTTACGAAAAAATAAAAGTTAAGGGTATTAACGTAATTTTAACGTTTATATATATATATATATATATAATAAATTAGGAAAGAAAAAAAAAAGTCAAATAAATTATAAAGATATGTTGCAAAGGTCAAACGTTCTTACCCACTCCCCAATGAGGAAAGATTCTCATTGGATTCGGATCCAACAAAGTCCGGATAAGACCCGATATTTGCCGGTGACCTGGATCCGAATGGGTCAAAAAACCCGCTATTTCCCTTGACCCGGATCCGAATGGGTCCAACAAAGGTAAAGTTTGTGCCTTTTTTCATTCATTTTGCCACTCCCCTCTCTCCCCTGTACCTACCCTCGCTTTTACAACTACAGGGAGCCGGTAATTCTCCTCCCGGCTCTTCCCGGGACGCCGTCCCCCCGCCATTTTTTCTGATTTGGAGCTCCCATCGCTTCAATCTCTTAGCCGATCGGCTCCCAAAAGCATTTCCGGGTGCTCGGGCTGTTGATTCCGAAGCTCCTGCTTGTTTAATTGTACGGTAAACGGAGTTGTTCAATGGGTTCTTCTTCTTCAGGTGTGTTTGCCTTGAACTGAGTTGTTTTCTGTTTGCTTTTCTAGGTTAAAGGTTGTAATGAGTTCCTCTTTTTCTTCTTTTTAGTGAAGCTCGATTTTGGTGCTGTTTGGTTGTTGTCCTGTTTGGTTGCGCTGTCTTTTTGTTTTCTGGAATTATTTTTCGCGCTGTAAGTCCTGTTTGTCATGGATTAGCCATTTAAAGATGCTTACGCCGCCGATTCGCTAGAGCTCTAAAACGGTTGTCATATAACTGGTTTGTGTATTGAGAGAGAGAGATTCATGTGTTGGTTCTGATTGTCTAGGGTTTCTGAATTGTGACTTTCCTGCATTAAATTTTTGTGTGTTTGGCCTTGCATAGTTCGTGTACTTTGGTTTTGTATTGCAGTCTATACTCGACATGTAGCATGTGAATAGTTACTTATTAAACTTGGCATTTCTTCAAGATAATAATCTTTTGAGCTTCACTTTTACTTTTCCAACTTACAATGCAATTCAAATAGTCTTCTCCATTAGATTTGCAATTTCATAGAGAAGTTATCCCTTTGTTCTGATGGGATGTTTGTAATGCCATCTTAATATTTTGGTTCTTATATTGAACTCCACAAGATCAGTTCAGACTTTAGAGAAAAAAGGAATCATGTTATTGGTCTTCGATGTTTCCTGCACGAAGATTGCTATTCGAATCTGGAAAATATGACAATTGAATTGCATAGTATTTGTGATCATCCTGCATAATATGGCAGTAGGTAAATTTATAATGGCTGTTATTCGCTTTAAAGCATGCTAAAATGACGTGATTCCTTTTCCTATGAGTTATGTTGCCTTTATCTTATGTAGTGTCTTGCTAAATTTAGAACCCTGTGCTTGAAGGTGGTATTGGCATATTTAATATGCTATAGAGCATTTTTCCACGAACTCAGCAAACTACAATTGGGAATTATTTTGCTTACATCATGTCCCCTGGAGGTTAATGGAATGATGGACTGCTTTCGTACTGTAAGCTATCCGAATGGTAGGTCTGCTTTCCCTGCCAAGGCTGGCCTTATCTTTAAGCTAGCATGGAATCTATATTTTAGACGACTCTCTTTCTATTGTTATGTTATTGTTATTAAGCACTTCTATTTGTTTCACTGATCTTTGAAATATTATTCAATGCGGAGATGCAATGATCAGGTGTACTAAAATGGAGTACATCTGATTGTCATTTCTTAAGTAGTTCAAAATGATCTAAATTTTTCATGATGGCATCTCTTGTTAACGCATAAGTAATTCCTCGGGATAGTGGCATATGCAATACTGAATGCTGGTTATTACCCAATTTCAGGTAATATGTGCCACCGATTACTATTGTTTGTCGTCTGGATATCCAGTTTTCATGATGGAGTTGTCTTATCTACTCTGGTACAGCATAGTATTGTTTCTTCCACAGGAGAGCAGGCTCAGTCACCTAGTAGTGTTGTCTTTGATCCTATAGAGATATCGCCTGCAGTTATCCCACAATACCCTTATCCCAATGATTCCTTGCCTCCAATGTATCCAACCTTTCCTACCAGATATGAACCAGTCTTAACTGGAAGATGCCCTGTAAATTTCTCTGTCATATCAAATGTTATGGACAAAACAGCATCAGATTGTTCTCAGCCCATGGCAGCACTTGTAGGAAACGTTATTTGCTGTCCACAACTAAGTAGCCTGCTTCATATCTTCCAGGGTTTCTATGGCTTAACCTCTGATCGGTTGGTTTTACAAGAGGCAGTTGCTAATGATTGTTTTTCAGATATCATTAGCATCTTAGCCAGCAGAGGAGCGAATCAGACGATACCTTCTCTTTGCTCGGTCAAATCTTCAAATCTTACTGGTGGGTCATGTCCAGTCACAGACGTTGCAACGTTTGAAAAATCAGTTAATGTAAGCAAATTATTAGATGCATGTGATACAGTTGATCCTCTAAAGGAGTGTTGTAGACCAATATGTCAGCCTGCTATCATGGAGGCTGCACTTCAGATTTCTGGAAGGCAATTTTCTATGGATACCAATAGTAACTTGGCAGGGGAGCCGAATCATATTGATTCAATAAACGATTGTAAAAGAGTTGTCTATTCATATATTTCTAGGAAACTCTCCTCCGATGCTGCCAACACTGCATTTCGAATATTATCTGCCTGCAAAGTGAACAAAGGTTAGGTGCTTGTTCATATTTATTGGAATATCAGTTTGTCCATTTTTCTTATAATCTTCTTCCCTTTTCCTAATCATAGAATGTGCTTGTCTTAAAGTATTCCTATTCCATGCCTTATTTGAAATGTGTATGTTCTGTACAGTTTGTCCTTTGGATTTTGAGCAGCCCTCAGAAGTAATTAAAGACTGCCGCAATGTTGCTGCTCCTAATCCCTCATGCTGCAGCTCATTGAACACTTACATTGCTGGGATCCAAAAGCAAATGTTAATTACAAACAAACAAGCTATAATCTGTTCAACAATGTTCGGATCCATGTTGCGAAAAGGTGGGGTTATTACAAATGTTTATGAGCTGTGTGATGTCGACTTGAAAGATTTCAGCATTCAAGGTACTGATACTTACTGCATTGTTAATGTAATTTTGCTTCATCGTCGCTGTTTCTATCTTATCTAACATTCCGATTTATTTTGTGCACCGGCATGGCATCTGAAATATAGCCTATGGACAGCAAGGTTTGCTATTCTTACCTGTTTTGCACCTTTTTTCTTTTTATTATAGTGATTGATTCTCTCTCTCTAAATAATGTGTATATGTGTTGAAATTTTCTGACTTCATTCTTTTTCGAAATTTAGGATGTCTTCTTCGGAGCCTGCCTTCAGATGTGATATTTGACAATTCCACGGGCTTTAGTTTTACCTGTGATTTGACTGATAACATTGCAGCACCGTGGCCTTCGTCGTCCTCAATTTCTACACTGTCTCTTTGTGCGCCCGGTAATTGATAAAAAGGAGACTAATTTTTGGTCTGTTGCTTGTTACACTTAAAAGTTTGACATGAGAGTTTTATTAATCGACAAGTTTGTATTATACTTGCACAGAGATGTCATTGCCTGCTCTACCAACAACAGAGACTAAGAGAAACCATGGTGGGTGCCATTACTCTACGGACTTTTTCTTTGTGAACTATTTTCCTTTTGATATATTCATGATGGTGGGAAGGATAGGATTAAAGGTAGATCTATGCTGTGGCACAAGCATGTTAAGCTTATCTTGTCTAGCAATCAAATTGGAATGGTCTTGATTTCATATTTATCTTTCTACAAATCATATCAAACTTGCATTAGTCTTCAAGGATCCTATGTACATTTGCTTATTAGAGATCTGACTAGTATCTACGATGAGTTCGGTATGTCTTTTTAGGATAGTGAAAACATGCTCCTGGCCTGTTTCTCATATTTTTCATGGTATTTGGTTATATTTTCGACATGATACAACGGGCAATGGCTGAATCATTTCTCAGCTTTTTTTTGTCTATGATCAAGTGTTGTATCTGTTGTTCTTGATCTGATTTGTCCTGTTTTTTAGCATACATTTGATGCAATGGCTGAGATGTTTGTGTGAAATGATATAATGTGCAGGCCAGCGTGAGGAAGGATTGGATTTCCCAATGCTCATTTTTTCATTTTTTATTATGATCAGTGCATTTTTGTACTGAGTTAGATCTAGATGTAGATGTTCTGTGGTGTTGTTCAATGTTTGGGGGGCATCTTGGGAATTTTACCCTGGATTTTTGTATGTATATTTTGAGTCTTGTGTATAGTAGTAGCTCTTTATTATTATTATTATTATTATTATCATCATCATCATCATCATTTTGTAATCTCTCTGTGTCTCTCTATTGTTCATGAATCTCTCTGTGTCTCTCTATTGTTGCATGATGTTGGAGGTGAGTTAGATCATTCTCAAAGTTGAATAAAACTTGGTTCCATAGTGTTCTTTTTTGTATCATTTAGAATCTTAGTGTATCAAGAATATGGTTTAAGATATTTATAATACACTGTTCGTACAGTGGTATCCACAACTATTTATGATATAATCGTGTTCTTCAGGTTTATTTTCTCGAACTGTCAAAAGGGATTATACGAACGAACGATGATGTTAAGCCTAAAACTAAACTCCATGGATGCATTTTTCAATGGTATCCGTGTATATTTTTTCAAATTCAAAGTTTGTGGTTCAACATCTTATAGATCAAACACCACCAAATAAAAAATTTTAAAAAACAAAACGATACTAAACCCGACAACCCAAAGAACCAGTAAACTGGTATTTCAGGTCAAAGCCAACAGATTTACCATTTCATATCGTTGTCTTATCAGATTCCAGAACAAAAAAATATAACCTACAATGAAATAATTGACGACGACAAGCTGTAGAGATGGCGACTTGTTGAAGATATAGACTAATTATATTAAGAGACATTGTTCATTTACTGACCACCGTTTGGCCAAACATTATCCCATGAACCTTCAGGAGCTGCCTTTGGTCCCTCGAGAAAGTTCCGGCCTTGATGAGGATGGGGTGCCCCAGGAAGAGGAAGCCCATCAGGGCCTACTTGTCCAACTTTCCTAGGTTTGGTTTTAATCCCAAGCAGCCTCAAGACAAATCTAGCAAGCTCTCCGTATAACATACCCGAGCGATCGAAAAGCTGTCACGGGAATAATTCATCATCAATAAGAACACATGTTTATTTCTTTATAGAGAAAACACGTATATCTAACATCATGTACAACTCAAGGTAGCATCTAGATCACAATCAAATATCCACGTTCTTTTTGGTACGGTTCTCAGCATCTAGAAGTAGGATTGGTAAACATCTACTGCCATTAATGAGGATTTAAGTTCCAGTTTTCACTTTCATGTCACCGCTTTGAAAATGAAACATCTACCATTTCTGTTGCTTTTACTGTCTTTTATGTTTTAAGTTGGCGGATGTTTAAATAGGTATCGTTATTGTTGGTATTCAGCATAATCTATGAAACATTTATGAAGTAAGGGTGGGAAGTCAAAAGGACAAGCACACACACCTGAAGTAGTGCAGACATGAACATATGGAACGCCTGTGTGTTTTGGTCAATAAGAACAGATATTCGACCGAAGCAGTTCACAACACCGTGCATCTGCAGAGAAGTAAAAAGGTGAGAATTCAGGAGTTCAAACATGAACATCAAACAATCTTTATCAATTCACCCTTAATTCTTAAAGTAATCGAAAATAGAATTTAAAGAAGTAATTATTTGAAAATAAGCACTTTCAAGAGAATAAAGCAAAATTTAGGAAAACTATTTGGTTTTATTAGATAGCATTGTTTGCAACTTGACACAATAAAACAAACTAAATGTGAGATCCTATTGAAGAGGAGAACGAACCATTTCTTACAAGAGTGTAGAAACCTCTCACTAGCAGACACGTTTTAAAACTATGAGACTGATGGCGATATAACAGACCATAACAGACCAAAACAGACAATATCTACTAGCGGTGGGCTTGGACTGTTAAAAATGGTATCAAAGCTAGACACCGAGCGGTGTGCCAACAAGGACGTTGAGCCCCCAAGGGGGTGGATTGTGAGATCCCACATTGATTGGAGAGGGGATCGAAGCATTCCTTATAAGCGGGTGGAAATCTCTACCTAGTAGACGCGTTTTAAAACCATGCGACTGACGACGATACGTAATGGGCCAAAGCGGACAATATCTGCTAGCAGTGGGCTTGGGCTATTACAAATGGTATCAAGGCCAAACATCGGGTAGTGTGCCAGCGAGAACGTCGTGCCCTCGAGGGGGGAGGATTGTGAGATCCCACATTGGTTGGAGAGGGGGAACAAAACATCCCCTATAAGGATATGGAAACCTCTCCCTAGTAGATGCGTTTTAAAACCTTAAGGGGAAGCCCAGAAGGGAAAGCCTAATAAGGGCACGTTGAGCCCCCAAGAGGAGAGGATGGTGAGATCCCACATTGGTTGGAGAGGGAACGAAGCATTGCCTATAAGAGTGTGAAAACCTCCGCCTATTAGGGCATTTCAAAATCTTGAGGGGAAGCCCAAAAGAGAAAGTCCAAAGGACAATATCGGCTAGCAGTGGGCTTAGGTTGTTACACTAAGGTAATAAACATCAGAACAATGGATAATTGTAACGATACGCTGACCGAACCTTACAATCCCGTCCACCCAACCAAAAATAAATAAACAAGGGTGATGATAACAGAGACAAGTAAATAGCTTACCACTCGCAGAAATGACATCCAAAATCCTGGAGGAGATGAGGGAGGACCATATGGGTTATTTGGATCTTGACCACCATAAGGACCACCCATCCCCATTCCATAACCACCCATTGGACCTCCAAAGCCACTATTATACATTCCACCTCCATACATACCAGAAGATCCATAACCTCCTCTATACATGCTGTTCCCATACATCCCACCGCCGTACATTCCACCGGCGTAAGACGAAGAACCATGCATACCAGAACCATAAAGTGAATTATTCATTGTCGAACCATAGGCTACATTAAGAAAAACAAAAAAGAATCTCAGAATCCATAGAATACATACACAAGTAGTAAAGCAGACGAAGAATTAAAATCCTAACCTCCTCCATAACTGGTATTCCCATAGTTTTGCTCCCAAGGTCTTGTTGGAACAGGCCTACCAAGTGAGTTCCTATTAACAGTGGCAGTCCTATCGGAACTAGATAGGATTTCTCCAGGTCTTGTAGTCCCAGAAGCCTCAACTACCTCACTTGTATTGCCAGCCGATGGGGGTTTAAACGGTGCTGGACCCGACGATCCCCCTACTTGTTCCCAAGGTTTTGGTGGAGGATTAGAAGCTGCAGTAATAGAAAGTATGGCCACATAATCAGCAAAATGAAAATAAACCCAACTTCTACAGCAAACATATTTCGAGATCATCCAACCGAAGCGAAATTAACTGGCAGGAGAAATAGATGCCTTCAGCGGTAAACATGATTGATTCAGATCATAGTTTCGAATATAAAAGGCCAAGGGGGACACGCATACGCTACAAATCCATCGGTGGTTCATCCAATGCGATAATTTTACAGAATCAACGGTACACTTACTCCATAAGAACACAATCTAGCAGAACCTAATTAATTCGTCCATTAAAAGGAACGCAGCGTAAAGCAAATAGTGCACCCACATACCACCTCATCATGAGACCCATCCTTGAACGCCAAAACTGGAAGCAAGCAAGGTCACACCAGACAACTTTTCGGACAATAACAACAAGAAAATTCGACCCTAGAACAAAGGGAAGCAACAAAAGAACAATCCGAGCTAGGGTTTTATTATTCAAGAAGAAAAGGGTATCTGATTAAGACGCCGAAGTCTCTTTCGAGAACCCAATTAAGCACAAGTACTTCATCAAATTGCAAGACCCATTGTACAATCCACAAGGAATCAAGAATTCCTTCGGAGAAAACCATAACCACAAGCCGACATCAAAAGCCCAGTGGAAATAAAGAACAGAAGAAAAAAGAGGGAAGAATCTCGCAAACCTGCAGGCTGAGGAGGCTTGGAATCCATGGAAGTGGCAGAGAAATTGCATCAGAAATAGGGAGAGATCAAAGTCTCTCGCTCAAAGGAGGTCTAAAAACGCACCAAACACGAAGAAATCCGTCAGCTTATGGGCGGAAATTTATTGGTAGGAAGTAGGAAGGATCCAATCCGGGTCGGTCCCAGTCTTCCCGGAAAGCTTCGATTATCATATCAACTTTTCGGGAAAAGGAAAAAACAAATATAAACCAACGCGAAAAACGTTCTTATCCCCTCGTTCTTTGACCCTCTCTCTCTCTCTCCCTCTCTCTCCTTATAAACACGATTTTCACTCACCTCTTTCTTAGTTATTTTTATCTATTTCATATTCATGAAGTTTGAGAGACTAATTTTTGGTTTACATTTTCTTGCAACCACGAAGAACTTTTACATTTCCTCTCAACTAAATCGGTCTACATTTCTTGCAACCACGAAGAATTTATACAAAAATATCAAATTTTTTTGAAGGTCTGTAAAATAACCTAAACAAAATTAAACATTCTTGGACTTTTTGGTTTTTCTCTTTTGCCTTTTGTATTCTTCGTATAGCTGCAAAGACAAAGTGGTACGCTCCAATTCAGCTCTCAACCTTTCATTCTCCTTGATGTCCCGGAGAAGAAAGAATCTTGTTGAAAGTTTCTCTTTCACTTCATTTTCGTCGATTGCGCTGCAAGTATCGAGAGTAGGCTCGGATGATTCCCTGCCTCTTTTTTTCTTGTTAACTTTTCGTACATTAAACTGTGGGTTGAAAGACTCTTGTTCCAGCGACAAGTCTTTGAATGCCTGTTGGGGAGCAACAGTGGAGATATAAACTTGGTTTTGAGCATTATTCATGCTTGATATGCTCGCTGCCATCGTTGAGATAGTTGGATGATAATGCTTCCACAGAAGATTAAGTTCCCAAAGGACAGAAGCAAGAGCGCCACTCAATGTTGGGTCAGAAGCATATGGTTGATATTTCTGCATATCAAGTTAGCAAAAATTAGTCTCTCTTTCCTCCTTTGAGTAGGGTTGAGGTGGGATGATTCAATCAATAGTTCAATTTCGCAGGCAAATCATTATATGTAAATTATATGCAAAGCATATTTTGATCAGCTTAAAATACATTTTTAAGGACTTGGAAAGCTACATTCTTTGGTAATTTTTTGTTTTTGTTTTCTCGCGTTCATGAAATTCGGGGGGATAAACATCATACAGAGATGAGCAGCACAAATGAAGTTTAATCATGAAAAACCCGGTGTAATGAGAAAGTTATAATGAAACCTTACCGCTATTGAACCAGACACTGAACCTCCCCCAGCATCGTTTTCCAAAAGGTTGCGGCACTTGACATTTTTCAGAAGAAGATGCCTTACGGTGACCAAGGCTGTAAATAGCCACCACATATACAAGGTTAAATAAAAGTCATGAAAATATTTTTCAAAACTAAAAGGAATTTACAAGCTTCTTAATATACCTGCCATCGACTCTGCAGATCCAAAGCATAATGAGAAAGTAGCCAAACGCTTAATGAATGCAGCTGCCTTTTGCATGTCATGCTGTCTATCATCGCACAACATTATCTTCAAAGCTTCAGCTAACAATCCACCATGATCTCTGTGATTGGAACTTGAATGACGTTATCAGGGAACTTGTTGTAATGAAGAGCATAAATATTAAAATAATCCTTGGAACAAACATTAACCAGGCTTGCTTTTAAAAGAACGAGCAACAATTTTAGTATTATGGTTTAGAGTTCAGCACTAACCTTCCAGGCCTGTACTCGAGTACAATATTGTACAGCTGAACAAAAAAGTCCTGAAGATCAACATTCAAAGCATCAAGGTTTTTCCTCATTACTTTAAATGCCACGATGCAACACTGAAGGCGCTCAGAAACGGTCAAACATTGCGACTGTTTCTCAGAAGATTTATCATCACCAGAAGCAAGCCTTTTTAGATAATTCATAAGATCTCCCATGAAATCTAAATCGATCAGATGAGAAAATTTCCCCAACCCATTCAAACATGGAGCAAGCAGAGGATGGGATCCAGATGGGCTAGTAGTAGATGCAGTAATATTTGCTTCAGGCCTTCATAATAAATGAAAGATACTTGGTTCAGCAGTCTGAGTTGCGTAAGATGCAACGTACATTGAAAAACAATTCAAAATCCATGAAGATACAAAGACACCAAAGCTTTCATGAATCAACATGTCTGATCAAATTTAAATTTTCAAGCTTAAGGACAATTCAAGCAGACCAGTATCCCTACACCAACATCCAGTCAAAGACTCGAGCTAAAGGAGGGAGCCTCCCTATCTAGGGTATATACAAGGATCAATTGATTTAACTTTTAAGAGTAGTTTCCCGTTAGCATCAAGCTTAAAAAAAGGAACTGAACTGAAACAAACAAATGGTATGGTTTGCTCTTGTTTAGTTATGTACCCTTTTTTCAGAAAAAGTAAAACACCAATCTTTCTTCATATTTGTACAGTAATTGAAAAGTTTAGTTCAACTCAAAAGATAAAAAGTTATATTAGAGATGCGTAAAATGATTCATAATATTTTAATTAAATTGAAGTACAGTTAAATGAATATTAAAAGAGATTTCATGCCATCTTGCTCACTCTTGTACATGCACAAGCACATAAAAGTACTTGGACATTTTTTTGTAAGACCGAATTGTTGAAGAAAACACAAACCAATGCAATACAAACAACGTGCAAGCTCTAAATAATAATAACTTACCTAGCCTTTAATGACTGCATTGTATGCCTTAAGATTCGGAAATATGTTTCAAATACAGCACGAAGTGTATCTGACTGCATCTCTCTTTGCTTCATCACATCTGGAGCAAGAGAAGCAGCCCTGTAATCCGCAGCAACCTATGAGAAACATCACAAACAATCATCCTTTACCAGCTAAAAAGATGCCAAATCAATTGAGAAAGGGAAAAAAGAAAATAATAGGCAACAGTAATACCTCTTCAGTAAACTTTGTCCTCGTACTTTGTCTTCCATCATTCCCTTGCGAATGACTTGATTCCTCACGATTCTTTTTTTCCTCACGATTCTTTTTTTTCCATTGTTTTTTGTTCTTTACTTTATTATGCTCATCTTGCTTTTCTGCTCTTCTCAAATCCTCGTCAAATGTTAGATGCATGAAAGGCTGGAAAAAGTCGCGAACAGGAAACTTTGAGAGAGAAAAAAAATAAACCCAAAGAAATAGACTGCACTTCAATGTTTCATTTCAACAACAAATGAGTCTGTGCGCATGCCTTGGGATTAACAATTGAAAATTTAAAATAATTTAATATCTGGAAACCACACGTGATATAGCTTTCAAGCACATTTTTTAATAACTAGGCTTCAAGCTCATTGGATCCTTGTATCTTCAAACCAGGCTAGTTCCCCGTATTTTTATAAGTTCATCTGTGAAAGACTTGAAAGACAACAAAAACCAAAATTGTAGCTGAACCACAGCTAATGTAACTCATGTCATCCCAACCTTGACTCAAGCATCTTCCATTTTACTTTTTATCCAGATGCAGAGAGCTCTAAATTTAAGAAGTTACTACAAAAAAACAAATCCCGTATTTCATGGCCATATCATGCACACACATATGCAATGAGGTGATGTGAGGCAGGAGCTCCAATAACTTTTTTTAAAAAAAGGGACCGAGTAAATTGCATAAAATGTATAACCATGAGTCACTAAACAAAAAAAAAAAAAAAACAAAAAAACAGGCCGAGAAAAAGAGGAATTAAAGAAGTAGATGTCTACATTTTGAAAATAGACTGTATTGTTTCTCTAACAACTACAAGAGCAGCAAAACTTAGCTTCAATATGCTTGCGTCAAGGCATAAACTTCTAAAAGAAAGCATGAGCCTCATATGCTTAAAAAAAGGGGGCAAGAATGAGAATTCAAACCTGGATGGAATCAGGATGCAATTGGCAGTCATGAAATTTCACATGATCAGCAATCAACCGGACAGCCTCCACAGTCGCCTCACCACCATGCTTTCCCTCATTGATAAATAAAGACTTAATAGCACCACTACAGAGTTTTCTGCCAATCCAAAAATATCATTTGAGCATAAATGTTGGAGCATATTCTAGGCAGAGAGAAAAAAACCCGGGATTGGGAGAAAACACATGCACACTTTCAAAACCCAGGAACAGAAAAGATGTACAAACTAAGAAATGCACAATTTCACAACTTCAGGAACAAACGAGCCATTCGTTGATGATGTGAAAAAAAAAAAAATAATAAACTTGACTAGTGCTGTTGCACTATTTTATTCTTAAAATTTTTAACATGTAATAACAGGAATGAATATAAAATTTCTTATTTCAATATTCGTTCATGAAAAGGAAGATAAATAGAGGCTAACCTAACAACATCATCAGGGGAGCTTATATTTTGAACAACAATGCCTAACAATGTCTCTCGAAAATTGAAGTGGGGAACTGCATCAAGCAACGTACAGATACAGCGAATAACAATATGCTGAAATGCCGTAGATTTCTCCAATGACATCAGCTTCTGCAGGTATCCCTGGAAAAATTTGTGCAAAAAAAATATCAACAAGCAAAATTAAGTTCGATAACACATTAAAGGAAATCGTCTTTAATAAAAAGGCATCGAGATCCCCAATTATTCAAAGCAAAAAATCAAGAAATTTCAGTGGCCACATGATGTAGAAAACATGCACTTCACAAATAATCTCATACAAATATCTAATCACATGCCACAAGTGAACCAAAGGACTTGATTGAGTATAAAGTAAGGTAGAGTTGTGAAAATTTCCACTGATTTTGATTTCTGAAAGTGTTCTATTGAAAAACAACATTCCAAGCCATAGAAGACAAGACTACATGGAAAGAAGAAAATAAATAGGAGAACAAACCTTATAAGTAGTGAGAAGAGTGTACTCATAGTACCGCATTTTCTTGACATCCTTGGATACTTTAACTTCTAGCTCCTTTTCTGTAGGAAGCCGAATCCGATAACTGTATATGCATTCCACAGTATAGAAAATTTTAGAATAATAATTTCTGGAATCAAAATAATAAACAAATGTGCGACTATATAATTTAAAATTCGGAATTTCTACCTATAATTACTATTATATGACATTATAATAATTACTTGTTATAGCTAAAGATAATTTTTTTTATAATGGAATGAAATTATATGATTTTTTCTTTTTCATTACACAAAAAAAAAGTAAATGATGCAATTAAAGACGAACAAACAAATATATTATGAACTATTAAAAAGAGCAAGAGGAATAAAATCAGTGTCAAACCCAGGTATAATGTCTTTAAAAACAGCCAATAATGATAGAAGTCCAAGTTTCACAATTGCTTGATCATTATCCTTAACAATCTGTAGCATGTCCTTCAGAGACTTAATATTGGAATTTGGGTCTGCCAGCAACGCAATTCCAAGCTCCGCAAGTTTCTGCTTCTTACTTTCAAATGTCTTTTCAGCAGTAAGATCTTCTACCACTTCCGCCTTAACAGAGAAATATTTAACAAAACAAACATATGAGATCGAGAGAGTAGTTTCCAGGTCTAGAATCACAAGGAGATTAACGACAAATGCAAGGATCAAACATACAATTATGGAAAGGAAATCTCATATTAGACAGTAGCACATTGAACCAGTGTACATGAATCCTACGTGGCAGTTCCTAATCTAAGAAGCACGGACACGAGAAACAACACAACACAGATGAGGCAACATGTCAATTTCTTAAAAGTAGAACACAAACACATTCGTCACCTTTGTTATATAAAGTATATGTATATTGTCATGTTAATATTTGTTTATAGACAAAACATGCAAGTTTAACATAAAAACAAAATATACTTCACCAAAAACATACAAAGTTAGTCCAATTAACGCTATTTGAAATCTTAAAAGATATACAAAGATTTACTTCGTTATGACTAGAGGATGAAGATCTCCTCCTAATACTTTTGGATTGATCAATATATAAGGTTTTAATCTATAATAGCATCTCAATTTCTTTTTCCAAATTTATAGGTTAAATATTTTCTAGAGCAATATCCAAACGTAGCTGTGTCCAAAATTAGAAAAAAAAAAAAAAATTAGAGTGTCGGACATGTGTCCGGACATATCCATGTCCAACACAGACACTTTACTGAAAACAAAATGTTCATGCTTCATAGCTTCTAATTGCCGGTGGAACGAATAATGATACAACATTTTGTCCTTCAAGAAAAGAGATAATTAAAGAAACCGAATCTGAAGAGAAATTAAACTAGTCTATTAAAATATCACATGATAGACAGAATTGGTAGGTAAAGGATATCCCTCTGAACAGTCCAATATGTTACTTGTTATGATTCTTTCAGGAACTTCCCTTTATTTTTATTACTAGCAATTGTGGCAACCCTGTATATTATTTTTATTACCAGAAATTGTGGAAGCCCTTTATTTTTATTACTAGCAATTGTGGCAACCCTGTATATTATTTTTATTACCAGAAATTGTGGAAGCCACATGATTTGTGTGGCCGTGGCTTTTTGTGGCCACTTTTTTTTTTTTTTATTTCAACTTAGTGAAAGATGGTTTTCAACTTGAAACAAACCCAGGAATAGGATATTATATGAACATTTTCCTATTGTATTAAGAGCCAGTCAGACAAGCAGGCCGAAACCAAAGAATTTTCTTGTCTACCAGCTTAACAAGCCCACAATTTTTTTCTTTTTTTTTATAAGAACAAGCCCACGAGTTGAGGTAATTTCAATATCTTTTTCATGAAAAAACTACAGACATTATTTTATGCAACAGTGCTATAAAGGAGAAGGAGAGTGAAATCGCAGAAGAATACCAAAACTGCTGCTTGTGGGGTTGGTTTAACTTCTTCAGCTTTGGTCACATCCTCTTGTTTCTTGGCAACCTTTTTAGTTTTCTTCAGCTTTGCCCTCCTTTCCGCTTTAGTTAACTTCAATACACCATTATCTACCCTGTCCTCTTCCATTGCCTCTTCGTTCCCACCATCTTCAGGTGCATCAGATGTTTTTGCTGCAAGCAGTAAGAGAGTGAATATGCAAATGTAGCTGGACATAATATGAGACAAAGAAGACAAGTAAGATATACATGTCCGGTAGTAAAGTTCCCCCTCAAGTGTTTTGACAGGAAGAGCATCTACACGATCAACCTGGGTCTTATTTTCCTCCTCCGGTTTCGGCAGTGGCTTCTTGCGCAGACGCTTCTCATATAAAACCTCCAAAGCATCTTCTTCAACATTAGCAACACGTGTAACATGCCTTCAAGAACAATAAATTAAAATGTTCAGCACATAATTTACTCCAGTAATATTCTTACCGGCTGTCCTAAGGACCACAGAAACTATAATTTTCACTCTCTCGTTACGTAAGGCAGCAACGAAAAAAACACAATTCAGAAAGTAGCTCATGGAAATTTAATACAAACTTGGTAATGGATTTAGTGTCTAGACGAGTAACAGAGACGGCATAGTCCTGGTTCTCCTTGACAAACTCCAAATCCTCATCGGAGACCTCAATTTCTTCCTCGGTAACCTCTGGTGGAAGGTCCGGCGGTAGAATTACCTTCTGTTTCTCGTTATTACGTTTCTTCCCCATATCCAAGGCGAAATGAAAGCCTCCTTGGAGTAGTGAGAGATTAACCCTGTTCGGAATTCCAGAATTTGGAAGGAGTTCAAATCAGTTCAAGTGTTTGGATCAAAAACAAAAAGGGCAAGAAACATGAAATCAGTCGTGGTTTGCATTTCATTGATTAATTGAATCATTCTTTGTAACTTACGAGGAAAACACTCTTATTGTTCTGTTTTCATTTAGATTCATTGAACATTGGTGGAAGAATAAATCAACAACAAAAAAAAAAAATCTTTATTTCCTTCTCCGTGGGTGAAGTGAATAAACCAGCATAAGACAACCAAACAAAACAACAACAAAAACTAAAACTAAAACCTGACGCGGGTAAAATGCTGAACCACTGAGTTTCTGAAATAGAGGGAGAGGAAGAAAGCAGCGGGAAGGCTGAAAGTGCAGACTGCGGCGGCGACTGAGACAGCGTCGGGCAGGAACAACCTGCAGGATTCGGGGTGCCGCGGGTAAAACGCGGTGGCTGGTAATGGGTAGGAGGGATGCCTGAAAGTTAAATAGGGTTTTGAAGTAGGGTTTTGAAACAGAGTAATAACGATAAAGAATTAATATTGCATTTGGTATCTAAATTTTAAATTTATATTTTAAAATATTGTATTTTTAGAATTTACTTTTTATTTATTAATTATTTTATTGGCCCATTTAAAATAATAATAATTTAATTATTTAGAACTTATATTAAATTATTTTCCTTGTCCAGATATTACAGCTACCAATAACGAACTTTATTTATATTACAGAAGGAAAAAAAAATGATTACGGAGTAAGGAACTCTAAGCCTTCTTTTAAACAGAATGCTTTCATTCCCCTCTAAATCAAACACATCCCCTTCCTAACTTATCATTTACAACCCTATTCATTCAACCTATAAGTAGAACTTATTTCCTGATCCCCTAAGCTTATAAAACAACATGGTCGTGCTACGTTGAGCTGCACCTCGACTTGCCCCAAATATTGGTGTGCTATCGAAGAGAGCTCAGTGTTAATGGAGATACTCTTTCATGTGAACCGTGGTGGTCTCGACGTGGTAGCATGATCAACCTTCCTTTCGTAGTGACATGTTGGTTTGAGGGTTATCCAATACTTGTTAGGAACATCCAGATAGGAAGCAACTACTGCTACCTGAACTGCCCACGGCACACACGATATCACGGACGAGAAACCTCACATTTCTCGTGCCGATTTCGTCCATCACCTCGAGACATTCCTGTAAGTCTGAATTGCTTACTAGCATCACCCATTCTTTTTCATCGTCTAGGTATTTGAGTTGAAATGTTCCTTGGTTTAGCTTGAATCGCATGCCAACTTCTTCGTAGAGCTGGAGATATCCTAAACAAGGATCGAACTTGAATCGAACTGTGTCGTCTTTGTATGAAGCTTTTACAATAATCTTGGATTCGCTGTCAACCGAGCCAACTTTTTCTGGCAAATGCTTCCTCTCGACGCTCTGACTGCTAGATGAACTGCCATGAATCATTAAGCCAGAGCCATTTGATGAGTCGGTCATGCTCGAAGTAGTTGGCTGGTAATGTTCATTCAACACGGTACCGACTTCATCAGCAGCTGCAAAAGAGATCGAGCTCTTGGCCATAAATTGGCAGTCGGCATCTCCTGATCTCAAATCGTTCTTCACAAAATCCAATCTGTCACTTTTTTTAGCAGCAATAGAAACTGAGGCATTCCCTTGGACATCCCAACTCATCATATCCAGATCAGCAAGCTGGCATGATGCAGCATCTACACCAGCGGACTCCAAACCTTCACTACAATCATGCTGGCGAACGTTCGGTTCCTTCTCTGGAATGAGAACACCCCTCGATGACGTTCTTTGGGATATAGAAACGGAAGACTCGTCCATTTCCAGTTTGATGGCAGAATTCTGAGTATTGAAAGGGGCCGAAGGAACCGAATTTACGTCATGAAGGAACAGGTCAAGGTTTGGTATAGCTGGGTTATTATCAGAGAAGAGAAGACTATTTTGTGCATTGAGTTCTGGAATAAGAGAACCAGCCATAAGACACCCTGTAGTTGGATCAAACTTCAGGCCGCCCTCCACCCCCTTCACAGAATCAAGAACCGTCTGTATTTTCCTTAACGAACGGTTTACCTTGTTTATTTTACGGGACGGCCACCTCAAAATCCCGTGTTGTCTGCATATTCTTTTCAGCGTTGTTGGACAAACTAAAAATGCCAAAAAAAAAAAAAAAAAAAAAANATAAAGTTTCTTCTAAACCCTTATGACACGACTAGGCTTAAATGGAGACATTAGCAACGTGTTAGGAAGTAATTTTGAAATGGTTGAAGTCACTGTGGTCAGATTCAAAATCACTTGAAAACATGTTTTTAGTACTTCAAAATCATTTTTCATGATACGAAAATCCCGAACGCATGGCTAAGTCCACAACGTTGCATACTTCAACTGTACAGCATTAAACTGTCACCTTACAAAGCAGAGGGATTTCACAATCAATGACTAGAATTATAGATGTTGTTATTAACACCTTAAACAGTACCTTAGTCCAAGGCCCTAACTAGCACAAGTAAACTTCGGAAATGTAGACCACCGGGGCACTTCCTTTTTACTACAGAGAGATCGGTGCCATCTACGGGAAACTTTTGGCTCCTACTTGTTTTATAGACTACTTGGTCGGAAAGAAACCATAACCTCTTTTAATCTATATTAGTCATGAGAGGAGGTTTCAGGTTGATGGATTTCTAAATCTCTAGTTCATACTCCAGAAGTCAACAGCGATCATTTCTTAAGTTCTGTTCTGTTGTCCAGCGTTTGTTGGCCATTGGTTTTTTTTCATGCGGCCTTTTTTCTATATTTTGATTTATGTGAATGAAAGATGGTTGTTCATCAAAAATAAGGAAGAAATAAAATACGCGCTCACCACCAATGCTCTTTGCTGCATCCTTGAGACTCCCAGAAAAATATTGCTGTAGAACACTCAAGCTCACGTTTTTTTCGGATGTGCTACGTTTTTTCTCACCCTGCTTCCATGATCCATCAGTCATCTGCAAGATAAGGCGCATAAGTAACTGTTAAAGATCAATCCATTGCTGGTTCGTAAATGTGCCAAAACTTGAAGAAAATAGCAAAATGGAAAGAACAAGAGAAACAATAGAGCAACACATAGGAATACAGGAGCAAAATAACCTGCTTCTCAGGACATTCCGCTTCAGCTCCATTATTTATCGAGTTAGACACCCTTGTTTCACTGTCTGTTACCGTGGATTGCGAGTTTCTCATTGATGTAGTTGTGGACTTCCCAATTAATCCACTCTGAAAGTCAACAACAGAATCCTCAGCCCCTATTAGTTCTTCCTTTGAAACTGTCCTCAAACTCCTGCACATTCTTTGCATGGTAACAGAGAGATTGTTTAACAATAGTTGTTGTTCTGCAGCTCCTTTCATATTGACAGGTAGAAAGAATTCAAGTATATAATCATCGTTGCCGGTGTACATGCTTCTCAGCCTGATTGCAACTGCAGCATTCAAACCGAACTTGCGTGCGTGATGGACCAGCGGATATTTATTAATATCATATGCCTTCACGTCAGGATAAAAGAAGGGATGATTAGATTGAAGAGCTTTCCCAGCTATCCCTTGCCCTTCTTCAAGATGATGCTCCAGACATGCATGCACGAATCCTTGAGTTGATTTGTCATTCACATAACATGCTGTTTCCTCAATACATAATACAAATTTCTCCTCTGGGTTAATGTTGTTCTCCTTAACACGAACTCTTGCAACCTCATCAACGGCGTCGAAAGAATAACAACAAGGAATCCAGGTTAGGGCAAGAGGTAGTCTATGTGCATGACATACAACACGTAGCACGTCCACTATCTCCGCCAGTGCAGCTCTCTGGTTCTTCTTCAAGCACTGTAATAAATATTTCATTGATATAACTAAACCCGTAACGATGTAGAATTGAAAAAGACTAATAACGAAGACCGCTATTTCAACTTCTCTCTCCCCCTCACTCGCGATCTCCCGCTTTCTCAATCTCTCTCCCCATTTTCTACTCTTTCAACTTCTCTCAATCACTCAACGTCATATGAATCGGATAGTTCATTAAGCATTCCATAGGAGCAGGTCCATAGAAAAATATGACCGTCCACCGCAGATAATTAATTCAGAAACATTCAATTTAAATCAATTGATTCAATGAGTATTAACAGCAAAAGCTTAAGAGAACTAAGATAAAATAGAAAAATATCATAAACGCTAAAGATCGATCTTTATATTTAACCTAAATAATCACTGAAGAGTTATTACATATTGCTATAAGGAAATTGCAGAAAAAACTAAAAATAATATAGTACCTGCGAATATAGTCGAGGAGGCGGAACAGTGCTCAAGCTAACAGTCTGCAACGATCATGGTCCAAAGAGATGTCAGTCAATAGAACCTTATGGTATAATTGTTCATAAAGCTCATAAAAAGTGGAATGCAAGAAAAATATCACTAGAAAATAGCAAATGAGATCATTTGTAACTATTTTATATCAGGAAGTTAACGATAAACTAGTGCATAAAGAGAACTAACCTCTAGTGCTTGGGAAACAATGTCGATTTCTGCATCAAAATTGGGCTTCTCCTTTGTAGTAACAACTTCAAGTACGGCACAGCATGATTTTTCGACTTCGTTATTGAATACCGGTAAGGCAATCGATCCATAAACGTCATGACCGATTGCATGTTGCATTCTCAGATACTCGTGGTCACTGTAATATCTAACATTTGATGTCCATTCTGGGAGTTTGGAGGTGAAAACACGACCAGGAAGCCCAAGGAGAGAACCCAGTTTTCCTTCTGCTGAGAATGTAAACGACCTCGACACTTCACGGTACCCTGTGAGCATTTGATCAAGCAAATATGGCTGCTCGCTGGTGCTCAAGAAGAATTGGTCTCCATGCTTCACAGGAACCCAGACTTGAGCCAAAATACCTCCAGGTGATGACTCTTTAAACATGGATAAAACCCTCAGCATTTTCTCATCAAGTGACCAACCAAACGGCCTAGAGATCAGACAGCTATCCATGTCTACAGGGACATCATTTGATTTAGAATCTACTTTGTTTGCGTTGTCCGAAACATTAGACACCCCAAATTCAGTGTCTGGCAGCTGAAACATCGCCTTGTCCCCACAAGTAAAAGAATTCGCCATGGAAATAGAAGCTCCACCATGTTCATTCAGAGGGAATCCTTCATGGCACCCCCCTTCTACAAAAGACAAGCCCTCGATAGAACCGCAAGTACTCATTTGGGGCATCGATGAAAACCCACAAGATGTGAAAATCTGATCGATTGCCGCATAAGAATCAAAATTCATCATGTCAGAGAAGGTGGGGAGGACATCTTCAGGACTCAAAATCCTCATTCCAGCGTCAGTGGAATTCATAGTTTCGGCCTGAGTTCTGGAAGGTCCCCAATACCCCATCATCCCTTCCTCCTTGGACGAAAAGGGGTTTTCCATTTTGGTTAATCAAGATCAATTTCAGAAATCAAATGGCAAGTAATGCTAGAATTCCATCCAACGACAGCGGCCAAGACTTATACTCCTAAGCTTACTATCCTTCGCCATTATAAAGTTAAGAAAAACATCCATTATATCCCCCCTGCAAGCTCGCACACCCTAAAATTAACCGCCAAACACAATTACAAAACTACACTTTTGCGAAAACTCCCCATGTACCAACAAAAACAAAAAGGAAATGCCATAAATCGAAGAATCAGAGTTCCACCTCACCAACACCCTTATCTCAAATCAGCAGAATTCGAGGAAAAGGGAAGTTAAAATACAATATCAGAGCATTTAAAAGATGACGGATGCGACAGCAATTCACTGACGGAAGCAGCCAGAGATGTGAGTTAAGAAGAATTAAAAAGAAAATGAGAAGAAGAAAGCCGGTTACCGACTGAGAATTCCATCAAAATCTTAGCAAAAACGCACAGAATTCCAGGTATAGAGATAAAGATGGAGATTGAGAAAGTCGGAGTCGGTCCCTGATGTGAGAGAAACAGTATTCTCCTCCATACAGGGAAAAAAACGAAAAACCCTAGAGAGAGAGAGAGAAAGTGGGCGCCATTGCGGCGCGGACCATTGCATCAGAGCGATTCTCTTGGCGTTGGGTTACTGTAAATAGAAACTTTTGTCGCCGTTGAACACACTTTTTGCTTAATTTTCTCTCGGATGGAAACAGTGAACGGCCTTTAAGCAACCTTTTTGAGCTACAGATTCAAAAGGATTTGCAGAGACAAACAGAGAGATGCAGAGAGAAGAAAGAAGGGATTCGGGAAGGACGTAATTACAATTATGCCCTTTACCTTTTTTCTTCTCTTTTTATAATTATCTTAACAGATCTTCCCATCATTTTCAATTTCCCTTTTCATACTCTTTTTCTATTTCTTGCCTCATTTGGTAATTTCGATTATAGTTTTATCACTAATAATGTTTAGAAAGTTTTAATGGTTTCTCCCTACCTAAAAAGTCTGAATCTTTAACGAGCTCAGTCTCCCTATTTACTCGTGAGTTTGAACCTGAACATTTAACCCGAGACAAAAAGTCGAATCTTTGACATTAGAAAATGTTTATGGTGAGAGCCCGCTATTCTTACTTATTCGTGAGTTTTAACCTACGAGTTTTACGAGGGGCAAAAAGTCGAATCTTCAATGTTACAAAATGTTTGAGGTGGGAGCTCGATGATCCTTCTTATTCATAGGTTTGAACGTACGAGTTTAACAAGAGCCAAATTCATACCTTTGACATTACAAAATGTACGGGGTGAGAGCTCGATATCCCCATTTATTCGTAAGTTTGAACCTACGAATTTGACGAGAGGCATAAAGTTTAATTTTTTACATTATAAAGCGTTTGAGGTGAGAGATTGTTATTTATACCCGAGTTTGAACCTACAAATTTAACAAGAGGCAAAAAGTTGAATCTCAAATTTCAAATTCAAACTCTCGAATATGTTGGAGCGTTCAGATGACTCGATGATTCAAACCAACTTTTAGTACGTTAATAATCTTTTTTTAATAATATAAAAAAAAAAAAAAGTTTTAAATTTTTTTTGTCTAAAATATTTTTCGAGTTCAACTGTCTTCAACCAACATACACGTTTACGAGTATATACTTTAACTAATCGAGTTATCGTTCCATTCAAACGAGAGGGTAAAAGAGTAATTTAGCAAAGAGATTAGAGTGGGAAGTAACGTGATGAGATCTGACATAGGAAGATAAGGGGAGAGGCTTTTGAGGAAGTTTGTTAACAGAAAAAATAAAAGAACCAGATTCCCATTTCCCATACTCAAATTCAAAAATTAGGGTTTATTGGAGTTAGGGGTGATCTCTAATTCCCATATCTTACGTCATATAAACCCTTCCATTTTCTTCTTAATATATACACGTATCCTTTCCCCTTCCACGCGTCCCCTAAAACTCAAATTTCTTCCTACCCTAAATATTAAAACGCCTTGAGTTAAGTCTGGACTTTCTAAACCGACCCAAAATTGTTTCTGTAGGTCTGCTTAGTAAATAAGACATGTCGACTGTCTCCCGTAGTAACAAGCACATATTCATGTCCCCGATCGTCACATGTCTTTTCTCGTACCCACGAAGTAATGAATTTTATTTTAAAATATATCACTTGAACCAAATAAATTAATTATTAAAAAATTACTATATTTTATTTTTTTTACTTTTTATGCGTCAAATTAAAAATAAATATAAGGTGAAAAAGGCATTGAAAACTATGTTCTATATTGAAATTTAACTTAATTATTTAAAAAATATATATAATTGATATTTTTTTTATTAATAGAAATTAAGATTTAATTTAATTAGTAATTTAACTATTATAATATTAAATAAAAATTAGAAAACCCACCCAAGTTAGTTAATTATAGTTTTTTTTAGAGTACTAATTATTATTTTTTAAGAAAAAAATTAAATAGAATTAAAAAATACATAAATGTATATTTAAATTGATCCATACGTAATAGTTAGATGATACAATATCATCTCGATTTTATTAATTAATTAAATATGAATTTTCAACTTGTATATTATATTAACTTTGTTTTTAAACTAAGTTTGGGAAGGGTGTTACAATTATATTATAAAGTTTAATTATTATATGAATCGTAATCAAGTGATTGTAATTATATTGGGTACGTAAACAAGTGGAACCACAAGTACAGCTTTGCTTTCAAAGACAGCCTACCTTTTTCAAAACAAAACAACACAACCACAAGTTGTAATTGAAAGTGGACAATTTTGAGCTGACCAAAACAACCTCTTATTTAATTCTCTCCTCTATATCTAAATTGCCAACCCGAGCCACGACCACCTTGCAATATCGTACCATTTTTTCTTCTCAAATGCTCGAGACCATGTGTGTTGTGTTATATATTGATTTAACCGTACGTGTGGGTAATGATTCAAATATCTGGTTTTTTGGTTGATGATGTATGTCTTAACCAGCTCGGTTATGCTTAAATTGGTTTAAGTAGAAATTACAGTCACTCCTAACTTAAAAGAGGGTAACAATCCAGATTTGGCGCCTGATGTCCACGACATTCTCTGCGATATGGTCACGTTACTTACTCCTCACTTTTAATTGTGAAGATTATCCACATAGACCAACACAGATCCTTTTAGCATGCTTTCTCTTCACTTACATGCTTCCTAGTGAAATTCTCGGGAGGTCACCTAATATAGAATTGCTCCAAACAAAACACTGCATACCTTTAGAGTTCTTATCTAGAGCCACGGAAACAAAAAGGAAAGTACATCTTGTTGATATAGGTAACCATTCTATTCTCATAATTGCTCTCATTCGAATGTGGTCCCGGTTCATTCATGTACACCTCATTTACTCGGGTGTTAGAGTAAGAATTAGCTTGGGAAGATATAAAATTAAGAGTAAAAGGTTTGCATATTTCTTTTCAACGTTTTGTATTCATATGTGAACGATTTATCCTTATCCTTATCCCTATATAGTGGTTTGTAGGAAGTTTCAACTCTTCTTTTATTGATGTATGATAGCTTGTTGAAATAGTAGTTCTCGAAATCGACCCCTTGATATTCTTCGTGCAGCTCGCTAGTTGTGGTGAGTATTTAACGAGTCGAAAAATGTGGTTAGCATGTGACAACTCTCGAGTAATCAAAAGTAAGTGACAAGCTTTTGGACATTTGAAGGGTTGCTTTCGTATGAAGTGGAAGACCGAGTGTGACATAACCATGGTTAAGTTCGTGTATCTTTTTTTAATATATAAACCAATATAGATACACCGTAAGCAAAGATTGAAAGTTTAGATGCTGTGCAGACATAACCAATCAAAATTTTAGATACACAATTTATATTCGTGCACGGGGAAGTGTTTCATTCTTAGAATTACCAAATAAATATAAATAATATATTTTAAGAAAGATATTTTTGATAGTCGAACACGACTCTATCACTCAAACAAATTAAAATTGTTTAATCATGTCAACCCAACTCGAAATTGAAAGTAGGCAAATTGAATTTGAATTAAGTGTTAATTAATTTTACATGTAGCAATCGAATCATATAAACGACATAACTTAATTTGATTAAGAATATGATCTTAGTATATAATATAATAAAAAAAAATGTGGTAGGGGAGGTTAGCAAACCGGGTGGAATGTGGAATCAACTATATAATATGTATTCGAAATACAATCAAACTATATAATAAAAAAATGAAGATACTAATCTCGAGCTTTATAATTATATATGTTATGAACATGGGCTTCATGACCAATGGATCTCGGACAATCACGGCCGTCCATCTTGATTCCCACTTCCGATTTTGATTCCCCGTCAAGATTCTTTCCTCCTAATTGAATTCGTTTACATTAGGAGTAAAATTGAACCTTAAAAAACTCAAAATGTCCCATAACTGAGAATAATTGAACCACGAGACCTAAATTTATTTGGTCAACTTCACGCACGTGTCTCGGGTTAGTATAATTCTATTGTAACCTAAGATGTTAAAAGAGTCGTATAAACACTCATTTTCAACTGGGAGAATGTAAATTATTTAAATATTGAAGGTGGTAATCCGAGCACAACATCAACATACAGTTTTTTTTTTTTCTTTCGGTTTACTTTAATGTACTATAAATATTTATAGTTAAGTTATATTATTATATTGAAAATTTAAAATTTTATTCAAGAGAACTTAATAACATTAATTAATATAAAAGTTTGAAATTAAATTAAATAAATTTTAGTTTAAAAATAAAAAATGGGTATTAATCAATGGAACCCAATCCATGGTGGACTTGGCTTATGAAAATTGGGTTAGGCTCAAGCCCAAAACAATAAAGACCTAATTTTGAGGGCTAAATAACAATAATAAATGTATCCTTTAATTTTATAACCTAAGTTTATTATTTAGAAATTAAATTATGTACGCGTTTATTGTCCTAATACGCGTGTATTGTGTGAAGAAAATTTAATTAAAAATAATTTCAATAATGGAAAAATCGTCCTGAAATCGTAAATCTGTTACGACCTTAACATAAATGCACATTATTTTTTTAAGTAATAAATTTAATACGGATACCTCTATTGAGCTTGCAAGTAAGGGAAATGAAAAGTGTGAATATTATGAGTTTTTAAAATAATAAAAATAAAACAATAATAGATGCATAAATTAATCGAATTCAAAATAATAATTATTTTTTTTTTCATAAAAATTGAATATAAAAAAACCATTTTATTTATTTATTTATTTATTATTATTTTCATGAAAATTCAATATGAAAAGGAAAAACATTGCTCAAGTTTGTCGCTTTGGTATTGCGTCTGAGTGTTTGTCTGAAAAAAGAAAAAAAAAAAAAAGAAAAAGAAAAGAAAAAGAAAAAGAAGAAATGCGAGAGAAATGAAAGGAAACCGTCTGGCGCGGAAATGGCGAGGGAGATTTTTCTTCCCCAACCTAAGTTTTAACCTATTTGTGAATTTCAGAGATCTCTTCAGCTCGGTCTTCTTCAATCTCTCGTTTTTCAATCAATTCCTCGCCCTTTCTTTCCTGTGATTCGATTTGTAGTTCTATCAATGATATCAATCATCCACTGATTTCTGATTCCTTTCCCTTATTTCTTGCCATGCCGCATTTGTTTTCTTCATCTTTTATCGTACTCGCAAGTGTTTCTTCTACTTCTTTTTGCTTGCACGAGATATCTTCAATACAGGACTACAACCCAGGTTATCATTTTTGTTGTGATTACTGATTATCTGTTTGTGGTTACTCGGGTATTTCTTCTGGGGTAGTTAGAGTCCTGATTTAACTAGTCCCGTGCTGCAGTATTGACGTTTATTGATCGGGCTTTTCTCGGGCAATGGTAGTAGGGGTTGTTGAGGCAAGGAAGAAGGGTGATTTTGGGTTTTCTGGATTGTGATGTCTTGTGGTGGAGAAGCTGATAAGCAATGGACTTGTGCAAAAGCCGGGGCTGCAAGTTTGCAGAAAATGGGCTTGATTGTGCGAGACATTGGCGAACCATGCCTTCCACAATCGCCCATAAAGGTTGTTATAGCTGTAAGACTCTCATCAATTACGAGTATGCATGTGACTGAATGCTATTGAATGTTGTCCTGCTTCTTCTCCTATTTATTCGGTTTATGTACGCTTTGTATTTTTAGTTGAAGTTTCTAAATTATATTGGTCAAGCAACATTCAGTGACTTTATAAGCAAGTGGAGTGTTATATAATACAAGTTATCATAATAATGCTATTTTGTGCAATGATCTTAAACTGTATTTTGAGAATTCCCGGCTTGAGTAGTACCGAGGCAGATTTCTTATTACCCTACAATTTTGTTCTCTCTTTATGTAGTGTTTTAAGATACAAATACGTATTGGGGCTCTCTTTTCCTTGCCTATTGTTATCTCACAATAGTTGGATTATTGTGTTCTTTGACTGTTGACTTTTTATTTGTGTGTTTATGCAAAGTTTGTGGTGCTGTTTCCATGGTGCAGGTGAACAGAATGCTGAAGCCAGACAAGTGGCAAGCAGCATTTGATAGTGATGGAAAGGCTTTTGGCTTTCAGAAGGCACTCAAATCAATAGTTTTGGGGGTATGTTGTCTTACCATGAAAGATGACGAAATTCTATCTTAAAAGTCATTTCCTAGGTTTTTTTTTGTCATTTTAAACTCACATTTTATGATCAAGAGAAAGGTCTTTTAGGTTATATAATTTTCTTTAATTTCTCTTGCTATTTACCGGCAGCATGGCCCTTTTCTTTCTTGGTTTCATGATTAGCAATTTGGATTGCTTGTAAATGTTTAAATTTAATGAGGAAACAAATTGGCATCCACTATATATGAAGTTGAAAATAAACCAATTGAAACAAAAAAAAAAAAAAAAAAAAAAAAAAAAAAAAAAAAAAAAAAANCAGGAGTGGAAAATAGGCAGCATATTTCTCTGCTGGCTTAGTAGTGCAAATTTTTGAGGACCTGATTTTACATGAGTATGTGTTAGGTGATTTTCTCGTCATTTTATTTTCTAGTTGTTTTTTGTATATTTTCTGCCTAAAAATCTCTGAAGGTGATCAATCAGGCCCCTTTTTCAGTAGATGAAAGACGGATGAAAGTATATTATATATATATATGTATGTATATTTTGATCGAAGGAAAATTTCATTGATATAGAAAATGTACAAACAACCACATAGATACAAAAATGATCTCCACCTTGTCAACAAAATTATTAGGAAACAATTGCAAAATGAAAAAGAAAACTCTGATTTTGAAGACAAAAATGACATGAAAAGGACATTAGTTTCAATTTTAGTTACGATTTTTTTTTCTTTATATTTGATTACAAAACAGGTAGTTTTATTGATGCTTCATTGACTTAGTATGATTACAACACTGAAGTTTAATTGTGGTATGGCAGGGTGTGGATCCGTCTATTAGGGCAGAAGTATGGGAATTTTTGCTTGGCTGTTATGCTGTAGGTAGCACTGCTGAGCACCGCGGCCAACTAAGAAATGCCCGAAGGTTTTTATCTCACCTGGACAAAAATTCTTTGTGATGTCAGATTATTTGTGTTTATTTTTCTTGTTCATAGACATAGTTGTGCCTTTTACTATTGTGTGTATGTCAACAAGAAACAAACTATCCCCCCTTTTTATCCATTTATTATTATTGTTTTTTTGAATTTTCTGTACCCATTTTAGTTTTTTTTTTGTTTTTAAAATTAAATAAAGGTTAAATTATATATTTAATACTTAAAAACTTTAGAAATAATGTGTGTCGATGGAGTTATGGCTTAATTTTCAGCAAGAAATTCGATCTTCTAGAGGGTATTGTCCTTCCAATTGTTGTTATAAGAATGTTGGAAGCGTACTGTGGTTGTAAGTTAGATCCTTGCCTAATGACTTCAACAAGAAGTTGTTAGAAGGATCACCAAGCCATGCCCATTTGTGTTCCATGGAGAATGGGGCTGTCAATGTTGCCTAATCCCAAGAGTTTGTCCTTGTGGAACAACGTTCATGCATTTTTAGTATTCTATTTTTTAGTGTTATGAGTCTACTAGGAAACTTAGTGGTCAAAGGTGAGTTCGAACCCTTCCATGCTAGAAGCTGATATTGTATGCCGTTCCCAATTTTACGGATGCTGTTAATCCTCCTAAAGGGAAGAGATCAAATGATCTTTTATTTATTTATTTTTTAATTCCTAATCAGAATCAAACTTGATTAATGAATGAATGGAAAGGAAACAAAAACTCTGAAGTAGCTTCCAGCTTGCTACTCTAGTTGGAATTAATAAATGAAGGGCTTTGTACTCTCTCTATTGAGGGATGAAGATAGTTCTCGGAAAATGTAGCTCTACTTTCGTCCCTGTACTTTTTCCTTTTTCTAAACCACCTAGAATTTTCAACCTCATAAACATTCAACACAATCTTATGCCTAGTGTACTTAGATTCAAATCCATTGCCTACAAAATGGACAATTTACTTAGGTTCATTAATTGTTTCTGATGAGAGAATCCTAGTAAATTGTCCTAAGAATCCCCCCTTGTTATGTGCCTCTTGATTTAGGTAGAGTGCACCCAGAGGGACCCAGAACGCGAACAAGGTTGCGAGGAGCCCAACCTTTAGATTCTTTTAAAGAGTTCTTAGGTTTCTTAACCATATTTTTCAGAGAGTAGCGTTGTTCAGGACCAAAGAATTTTGTCCTTAGGATGGAAGAGAATCTTTAAAGATACTGTTTGACATGCTGAAAGATTCTGCTGGGGAAGCACCGTAAAATGCTGAAGGTATTTAGGAGTTTGGTTCAAATAATGTGGCAATTGGACTTTACTCTACAGAATACGTTGGTTTGAAGTCTAAACTTGGTATGAAAAGAGAAGATTAAATATCCTTAAAGGGAGAACTCTGATTGCAATGAGAGTATAACCTACTCTTACATGTTGGGTAAACTGAAGCTTAAAAGGTAGGCATAAAATAGATCTGAAAAGATTATAAATCCCTGAAATAAAAGGACATGAGCACTGATAGGGATGTTAACCTTGCAAGAATTCAGCTTCCCACCCAAATTCCTTTCTGAAATACCAGTATGCAGAAATGTCTTTGCAATTATATCCAATTTGCAGTGGAGCGTTTCTATCTTTCCTGCTTAAATTGTTTATTCCTTTGTTTCCTCTTTACTTTTTTATTGCTTTCTTTTCACTACCTTCTAAGTTTTGTTTCTTTTGAGCATTAGTCTTTTTTAATCTCTTCAATGAAAAGTTTCTTTCATTGTTCAAAGAAAAGACCATCAGCGATTTCACAACTTTTTGCTAAAATATGTGCACACAATAAATTCTTACTAGAGTATCTTTTTTCTTCTCCGTTGTCTTCCTTCCCTCCTCTTTTTATTATCTTGTTTCTTGTTTGCCAGAGGTTCTATGCCTTTTCTTATTTCATGGAACAGAATGATATCTTCTCTCTCTCTCTCTCTCTCTCTCTCTCTCTCTCTCTCTCTCTCTCTCTCNATATATATATATATATATTTATTTATTTAAAATTCAAGTTTTCTTCATAGTACTTAAAGATGTAAAATTTTACGGCCTCATGGTTCCCTTCAAATAGCTACATGAAACTTTTCATGCAGGGAACGTTACAGGGACCTGATAAAGGAGTGTCGGATGGTACATTCTAGCATAGGAACTGGTTCCCTTGCCTACCCTGTGGGTTCTAAAGTTATGGATATGAGGACGTCATCTAAAGATGAAGTGCCAAGGGAAGCTGAAAGTGAAAGTAGAGAAGCTTCCGTTCATAATACTAATACAGTAGAAGATTCTTTTTGTAGGGATAATAATTGTATAGATAAATCATACACATGCCAGAGGGAAAGCTCGAGCAATACAGCAGAACTTGCGAATGTTAGGAGAAGTCCAGATAGTGCAGCAAATGGGTCCATTTGTTGTGAACCCATTTCTGGTCCTTGCAATTGTTATTCCTTAAAAGTAGGGAGTGAAGCAGATGGATCAGCAATTGTTACAGAAAATGAATATGATTTTCCTCCACTACCTGTCATTGACTTGTTTGACAAGGAAAACAAAGATAAGAACAAATATTTCCTGCATAATGCCAATCTCTCTACTCAACGCAAATTGAGATTTGAAGATGGCAGCATGCACAGTTTTCAGATAAACAACAATGAAGATTTAGTTATTGAATCAAATGCCTCATCCTCTAACAATGTTTCTCATCCCATTAGCTCTGAAATTGAAATTATACAGCTTGATTCAAGTGATCCAGAACTCCAGCATAATAGCTTGTGCAATAAAACAGAACCAACAAACAGATCGAAATCCAATGTACCAGAAACGGCATATCTAAATGCAAAAGTCTACCATAATGGTGCTGTCAGTGAAGCTAGAGTATCTGAATGGCTTTGGACACTACACCGAATAGGTACATTTCAGAAAGCAGCAGATTTGCGTTTGTGTCCTGATGTACAAATCTAATTTTTCAATCTTATTTGACTCGCATATTTTTTTTATCCAGTGGTAGATGTGGTTCGAACAGATAGTCATCTTGAGTTCTATGACAATACGAGAAACTTAGCTAGGATGTCAGACATCCTTGCAGTTTATGCATGGGTTGATCCTGCGACTGGTTATTGTCAAGGTTGTGGTTTTTTTTATATCATTTTTCTCATTCATATTTTCTACTAACATAATTTGCTGCAAAAATATGGTATTATGATTTCAGGAATGAGTGACTTGCTATCTCCTTTTGTTGTTCTATTTGAGGATAATGCTGATGCATTTTGGTGCTTTGAGATGCTCTTAAGAAGAATGGTACTTTCCAGTACTGTTGGAAAATATCTTGGGCTGGATTTCTTATTATCTTTCCCTCTAACACACTGTTGCCATATTTCAGCGTGAGAATTTTCAGATGGAAGGTCCAACTCGGGTGATGAAACAGTTGGAAGCATTGTGGAAAATTTTGGAACTTACTGACAGGGAAATCTTCACTCACCTGTCGCAGATAGGTGCTGAGAGCCTACATTTTGCATTTCCGATGCTCTTGGTACTTTTTCGTCGGGAGTTGACATTTAATGAGGCACTTTGTATGTGGGAGGTTAGTGTTCCTTTTCATTCAGCGTTCAGAAAATTAGAATTCATTATTATTATTATTATTTTTGTTGCTTATGGGCAACTTGTGGATGGGTATGAACTGATTGAAGGATTATAGCGTAAATCGCAAACTCTGTGGGGTTATATTTTTTCTGAAGTCTTGTTCAAATTTCTATGCGCTTCTAACCACAAAAAGAGAGCATCATGCGGAAGCTGTGGGGAAGCTTTGAAGATGGCTATATCAAAATGGTGCTTCCAAACTCCGGATTTGTCTTAAAAAATTGGTCGATTCCTTTCAAGCCAAATTTACAAAAATATGTATGTGACCGCATTAACCCATAGAAGATTAGCTTGAGGAGGTAAAACAGGACCAGGTAGTAGCTGAAGAGCATTTCTACTTTTAATATTATCAAAAAACGTGCTGAACATTGAGCATCTTAAATAAAGAAAACCAGCAATCAGCTTATGAGCATGAAAAAAAAAAAAGCGGTCTTAGCTTTCACCATCTTCAACACACAATGAAGGCACTGATGGCTGTAAAACCAAGGAGAAAAGTTTCTTTAAAGAAAGTCTGCTGTATTTAAGCCGTAAAAAGGAAAATCGAAGATTGAACATTGATTTTCTCGGGACTTTTAGACTTCCATATGGCTGAAAACTCATCTTTGATATTTAGTGAATCTCTTTTTGTTAGATTACACCGTAATGATCGAGTATGTAATTGTGTTCTTTTTTATTTATCTAAGATTGATGTAATGTTGGGCAATTTCTTTTTATTCATGGGTGATCTGTAATGGAAATATAATACTCAGTTTCAATCCTAACAGCATATTGTCCTTCATTTAGATGATGTGGGCTGCTGATTTTGATGAATCAAAAGCTTACAGTTTAGAGGGAAGTTGTCTGGAAGCATTGACATTACAACTACCAAGAGGCTCGGAAGTGGAAATAAGTGAGGGACACATGGACAATGGTCACAGCAACACGAAAGAAATCTTACAATCAAATAATGAAAATTTGGAACGTTCTTCGTGTGACAATGCTGGAATGAAGTCACCATCTGCCCATGCATTTTGTGGCTTGACAAGGAATCTTTGTTCAAGAAATGATCATATAAAGAAGTGCACTGTGATATCATCAACTAAGCAAGGAGATGATGAGCTTCCTGTTTTTTGTGTTGCAGCAATCCTTATAACGAATCGCCAGAAGATAATTAGAGAAACACGTTCTATTGATGATTTGATCAAGGTAGGTGCATTTGAATGCATTTTATGATAAATGATTCTGGTAAATACTACAAATTCTTTTTACGACATATTTCTTGTTATGGCTCTTGGCTCTTATTATAGCCTAAATGGTTTTTTGGAAAATCCAAAAGACCTTTTTATAAATCCAGTTGACTGGGATATCATCATTGAGCTATCAATTTCTATGCCCATATACGTGTGTGTACACACACACACACACACAAAGCTCTGTTCTCTAATATAGTTCTACTAGACATTGTTTAGTATATAAGACACTTTTCTGATTTGGCTCTCGGCTGATTTTTGGTTGTCCGCATTTTTTTTCCCTTTAATTAGACGTTGGATGTACATAATATGCTCCTCGTTAGAAGGAAAACCTTTTAACCTGTAACTGAAAATCCCAGAGCAATTACTAAAGGATTTGGAAAGGGCTTTCAATTGTGTTGATTGGCCGGGGTGTCATATTGATGCAAGCTCAGAAAATTGGGCCAAGATGGAGGGGGAAGTCCATTGTGGATTGCAAGAACCCGCTAACCCTATCTTTTGCCGAAGGCAGTGCAACAATGTTTCTTCCAAAGATAGGGCAGCGTCTTTGTAGAGAATACCTGACCATTAGGGGAGGACAGTTTGTAGGGAATATCTGACCGTTAGGGGAGGAGGTGTATCAATAATAACACTGTTTTCGCTGCTTCCAGTATTGATTACAACATCACAAACCTTACTACTGTACTCTGAGACTTGAAAATCAAAGTTAGGGCACTTCTGGTTTGGAAGGTTGTTTTATCTTCCTCTTTCTTGTAATCTTGTCTCATTGAGATTATCAATTTCTGTGAGTTTATGAGGGTTTATGTATGTTTATATGTTCGACATAGAAAATTACAAGTGTCTGTACCCTTAAGGAGGTTTAAAATTACTCTGAATAAATCACTCTTAATTTATTTAGATTGTTAGTTTTTTTAGAGTTTAACACGTAGGAGTCAAGTTTTCAAACTTCTAGTTGAGCTACACTCAGATGGACACTTCAAGTTGTTAGTTGTTACACACTTTTATAATTTTTTTTCTATCTTTCTCATTTGGCAGATTTTTAATGATAAGATGCTGAAGATCCGTGTCAAAAGATGCATACGTACATCAATCAAATTGCGGAAGAAATATATTTCCAAGGTGAGCTGCAGGTCCAAGTGCCTTTTCTAATCTTGCCATATTGATTATTTTAACGCACTAATGGCTATTTACCCTTTTCTCTTGGAGGTTAAAGTTATATTTCTTTAGTCATAATCTGTATTGATTATCTCGATCGGTTGCTTTTATTAATTTTAGATGCTCCATGATTACGGACCTACGGCCGTTCATTATGACCATATTATTGAATAACTTGGTGATAAGTTAGCATAAATAGAACGACAATCACATTCTTTTTTCATTGTTACTATATTCTTTTTTTATCACTGTCAATTGGATCAATTTTTTTTAGTTTTGGATTACAATGTATTGTAGACTAGGAGGATATGTTACGTTGCTTTGTGTGGTTTTATGGTTCATGTTTATGTTTCTACGCCATGCTGTCTTTTCCAAAAAAGTTATTATTGAAGTACGATGAAACTTTGGCCTTCTCCGTAATCAGGTAATCAAGAAAAAGAGCCTCCGATCTCATGATGAGGACTAGTGCTGCGCCATTTATACAATGCAACAGAAGTACAACAATAGCAATTAGTTGAAATGAAACAGCTGATGAAAAATGCATTGGCAGTTCATGGATTCAAGCTATATGCAACTCTCTTCTGCTTCAGATCCTTCACGGTAATTTTACAATTGGCTCTCATTGTTTGCATCTATAAGTTTCCTTTGGATTATAAATATAGATATTATTTTTGATTCTTATATTTGCGGACATTAAGTTTATAGAAAATGAAGTAATATTCGTCCAATAAAAGCTAAATAATTTCCTTCTCTCTCATATTTGGGGGACTTGTGTACTCGTTCTTTGTTGTACTTTCCATGCCTCCCTTTGTATCAGTGATGAAAATCTTAGAGAGTGTTACAGTTTCTCTTAGATGGGTTTTCTTTATACTCTCCAAGGGGAGTTGCAAGAAATTTAGATGTCCAAGATCCTCGTATGTTCTAGAACTTAGACATTTGACATCCTTGAATTTTGCTAGAAAATCTTGTGTCTGGTAGGACTTGTAGATGTGAATTCACTATAACATATGATCCAATGATACTTAAGTTTTCTTAACATGTAATGTTAGATAGAGTTATATTCATGTGTTAACTATTACTTTTATATCTGTGCCTCTAATCAATGTATTTCTTCTTTCACAGTGATGCATAAGATTTTAATTTCTAATAAATTCACTCTCTCTTTTGACCTCATTCTTGTGAGATCAGTGCAGAGATTATGAAATGGGAAGAATTATCTTTGCTTCTGTCGTCTACAATGGGCAATAGGAATTCCTTTTACAGGCTCAAGGACACTGATTGATTTCATATTCAAATCATTGTTCATTCAAATATGGTAGTAGTGAGTGACGAGGGCGTGTTAGAAACGTTGTTATACATCGTCCCGAGTGGAAGTTAGTGTATTTGATTTTTGATAGTTTTTGTCGAGAAGAGAAGCGGAAGAGGGTGAAATATGAAGTTAGAACATTGTTATACAACCTTCAACACTGTGATTAGAACAAATTACACATCCTACAGAGGAATTCGTAGTGTTCCAATTCTTTGTATGCCATTGAAGCCAAAATGGCACCACTGTATATGGAGGTCCTGTGTTAACCTCTGTTTTATATATATATATATACATACATTTCCCTGATACAAAGCGTTGTTAATTTTGATTGAACAATGCCCCACCTATATATTACACAAATTCACCATTTTTCTTCCCCTAATTCCTCTTCCCTGCAAGATTCAAATCCATTGCCTACAAAATGAACACAAAATCACCACAGATGGCGTCGCCGGTGAACGCCCTAATTTCACGGCCAAAACCAACCGGCTGATCCTGAAATTGCGTAATCCATTCAGGTCAAAAATGGAAACTCGGCTTGCTTTGATCTCCGGCAATGGAGTCTTTCTTTACGGAAAAGCTCCGGCGGCGGCGCGAAGAAAAAGAGGCGGCTTTTTCGGATAGTCAAAGAATTAATTAATTAATTACTTACCTTACATTCGTTTGGTAAATTAAAATTTTATTAATGAATAACTAAAATTAGTTTCTTTTATGATATTGTTATAAAATTATTATTATTATTATTGTATTATATTATAACAACATAATTGTAACTAATAACTAAAATAGAACATTAATTCGTATATAAATAAATGATCATCATTTTTCTATAAAATATAATCATTATCCATTAATAATTGATAAATTATTTTGATTAAAATAATACATTAACAATTTTTTTTAACAAAAAGAAAACTTGTGCAAATTGCTTTGAGAAAATATGAAATTATGAATAATAAAAAAGGGTTAAAAATCTAATGCGTTTTAAGTTGAATGATTATAAAAAAAATCACAATAAAATTTTAGCAATTAAAAAAAAGGTTTGAAATAAATAAATAAAAAAAGAAAAAAAAAAAAAGAAAAAAAGATATGATAAAAGAAACAGGGAATCGTAGTTGGGTTGGAAGTGGGGTAGAACGGACATTTCACTTGAATAGAGAATCCTTTTCTATAAGGAAGACAATACTCCAAAATTTTTAAATATCTCTCCCAACTAATTAAATTATAAAATTAATTAAAATTTAGTTCATTATGATTTTATTTTTATACATCATTAACTGTCAAATTAAATAATTTTATTCTACGATTAAATCAAAATAGAATGTCAAATTAAATAATTTTATTCTACGATTAAATCAAAATAGAAGGTAAGAGAGTCAGATGATTGTCGGGTAAAATTAATCGAGTGTATTTAAATGGACCAACTCCAAAAATTGAAGTCATTTTAATATTTTAAATTAGTATTTTAATGGAAATTATAGTTTAGCATATTTTTAAATTGGTTGTAATTAAAAAAAAAAAAAAAAATTAAGAAGAAAAAGACAGGAAATAAAGAAAGGAAAAAGAAAAAGAAAGGTAAAAATGTTATGTTGGTTAGAGGAATATGTTGACACCTTCTGACGTCAAAACAACAAACCCTCTCTCTCTCTCTCTCTCTCTCTCTCTCGCTCCGATTGCCGAATACTCAGCCACCGCTCTCATCTCATTCTTTTCTGCAACTTCCTTTTAATTTATTTTGTTTTGCAGAGCTCCCTTCAGTCTTATTCCGTACAAATCTTTGACCTCTATCTGCTTCCCTCCTCTTTTTCCCCACCCCTTCTTTTTTCAGTTTCTTCATTGGTTGACTCTTCTATCTTCAATTTTTCTTTTGAGGACGTTGCTTTCTGTTTCTTCTCTGCCTTCTTTCTTCTGGGTTCCTTGATTTTGGTTCCAGGATTCTGAATTGGCGGGAGCCAACGGTCAATTATGTGGTTTTAGGAGGTGGGTTTGTTTCAATTTTGATTTTGGATTTGGATTTCGATTTGGGATTGGGAAACGGTTGAATTGTTGGGAGTTTTGATGGCTAACCCATCTGGGAACCATCAAGAAGCTGGCCAACCCTCGTCTTCCTTCGATGGAGGGAACCCCAGCAATGGTAATTCCACCCCAGTGCCTGCAGCGGATAGTTCCAGCTCCGCTCTTGCGATGAAGCACAATCCTGGTATCTCCACGGATTGGACATCTGATGAGCAGCTCACACTGGAAGAAGGCCTTAAGAAGTGAGTTTTTCCTGTTTTCAATCGTTGCTTTTGAGCTTGTCCGGAAGTTGCTTAAATTAAGGGGGGGATTTGATTAATTTTCTCTTGTTTCCCAATGGGAATTCATTTTTGCCTTTTAAGTTCGAGCTATTTCACCTAATTTTTGCAGCTTTTTTCGTGGGTTGGTTCATGCTTTATCATTTCAAATGGTTAAATTAGGAGATTGGTCCCTAATTCATTTGGGGATTGGACGAGAGGAACAATTTGTACACTTTTTTTTTAGTATCTTAAAATTCCTCTTAGTATACCAGCGACGTCTATGGACTGAACTAATTCTTATGGAGTAGTGGAAATATATATGTTAACACAGTTTGCTTCGAATGAGATTCTTGGTAGTTTACCATTTATGCGTTTATGTGGAATATGCCCCTTCGATAATCTGAACCTCACCACATAGCATCTGATAATAGTTCTTGCACTTATTCTTGGCCAGTAGAGTACTAACACTAAGAAGATTTTAACTCTAACAGCCTGCCATATGACTGCTGGAATGAGTTCTAACACTGAATTCTTACTTCTAAGGTTCCGCTTGAGTTTCTTTTGTTTTCATGGCTCTTGGTATTATGAGGCCATGCTTTTTAATGAATTCTTGTGTGAATATGAGGGGTCTCTTATTTGTTCTTAGAGGCTTCTTTTCTTTTACTTTTTCATCTTTCTTTCTTCTTCATTTTCTAATGTCTCTGTAAGGGGAAATAAGGTCATAATTGGGCTGATCTCTGTGTGTAGTCTTACCCCATTCTTCTAAATATTGCATTTTAGGTGGCCTGGTCGTTTTAGTAAATGATCTTGATTTGGTTTATATGACACAGATATGCCGGAGAGTCTAGTGTTATTCGTTATGCAAAGATTGCTATGCAGCTACCAAATAAAACTGTACGAGATGTTGCCTTGCGTTGCAGATGGATGAATGTGAGTTCCTTTACTCAGTTCTTGCTTTTGTAAACAAATAAATTATTGACAAAATTTCTGTTTTGTGAATCATCATGGGTACGCTAGACTGGTAATTGGTTAGAATTTACTATCGCCAAAGAAATATCCAAATTAGAGTGGCACTATTTTGTGCTTAGAATCACCTTTGCTTGAATCTTCATGAAGTTCTTGCCTTCAATGTGGTTATGTAACGGCCCAAGCCCACCGCTAGCAGATATTGTCCTTTTTGGGCTTTTCCTTTTGGGCTTCTCCTCAAGGTTTTTAAAACGCGTCTTCTAGAAGGTGTTTCATTCTCCTTTCCAACCGATGTGGGATCTCAGAATCCACCCCTCTTTGGGGCCCAGCATCCTCGCTGGCACTCGTTTCTTTCTCCGATCGATGTGGGACCTCCACCAAATCTTCCCCCCTTCGGGGCCCAGCATCCTTGCTGGCAAATCGCCTCATGTCCACCCCCCTTTGGGGCACAACCTCGTCTGGTGTTTAGTGTTTGGCTCTGATAGCATTTGTAACAACCCAAGCCCACGCAGATATTATCCTCTTTGAGTTTTCCCTTTTGGGCTTCCCCTCAAGGTTTTTAAAACACCTCTGCTAGGAAGAGGTTTCCACACTCTTATAAAGGGTGTTTCGTTCTCTTCCCCAACCGATGTGGGATCCCACAGGTTCTATTAAACAAAGTAGGTTAAAATACATGCATATTCTAAACTGTATATACTTCAATGGTCTGGAAGTCAATGCATCCACACAATTATGCCCCTTCTGACAATTATGGACGAAAGATGCGAAGACTTTTATATCCACGTTTCTCTTGTTTTTTAAACTCAAAAGAAATGGATAAATTTTCTTCCTGTTCAGGCAAGTGTTTTCCCTTTAAAACTAGATTTCTTTATTTAATTTTGTATGTGGTTCTTTTTGGTCTGTGTATTTAACTATAGCAATGAAAGGCACTCTATCATCACCTATGGAGATCTATATACTTTTATATCATTATTGCAGGTTTCAATTTTATTTATGCCCTCTCAATTTCTCTTTGTTTCACTTTTTATTTTTGTCAGAAAAAGGAAAATAGCAAGAGAAGGAAGGAAGAACACAATTTAACAAGAAAGAATAAAGATAAGAAGGTATCATGTAAATCATTGGTGTTTTTTCTTTGTGTTGTCTTGTTTTTTTTTCCTTGATTTATTGTACATTTGTTACTTGCAGCGTATGCATTAGTTAAACCCCTATTAAGTGCCTGATAAATGGTTGTTTCTCTCAATTTTATTCAGCGATTGAATCTGCTGCCAATTTGGGCTAGCAGTATATTAAGTAGGCTGCTAACTGGTAGCTAAAATCCTAATAGCTTAAGAAACTAAACTGAACAAGGAAATAACCTCCTTGAGCAGAATAACTACTTTTCATTGACCAATTAGAAATAGCTCCAACCAACATTATTCATTTCTGTCATTGCAGATAACATTATATTTGGTGTTCTTTACGTGCTTGCATTATTTCTTCCCTTTATTTTCCATCTTTTTCAGANATTTGGGGATTGGACGAGAGGAACAATTTGTACACTTTTTTTTTAGTATCTTAAAATTCCTCTTAGTATACCAGCGACGTCTATGGACTGAACTAATTCTTATGGAGTAGTGGAAATATATATGTTAACACAGTTTGCTTCGAATGAGATTCTTGGTAGTTTACCATTTATGCGTTTATGTGGAATATGCCCCTTCGATAATCTGAACCTCACCACATAGCATCTGATAATAGTTCTTGCACTTATTCTTGGCCAGTAGAGTACTAACACTAAGAAGATTTTAACTCTAACAGCCTGCCATATGACTGCTGGAATGAGTTCTAACACTGAATTCTTACTTCTAAGGTTCCGCTTGAGTTTCTTTTGTTTTCATGGCTCTTGGTATTATGAGGCCATGCTTTTTAATGAATTCTTGTGTGAATATGAGGGGTCTCTTATTTGTTCTTAGAGGCTTCTTTTCTTTTACTTTTTCATCTTTCTTTCTTCTTCATTTTCTAATGTCTCTGTAAGGGGAAATAAGGTCATAATTGGGCTGATCTCTGTGTGTAGTCTTACCCCATTCTTCTAAATATTGCATTTTAGGTGGCCTGGTCGTTTTAGTAAATGATCTTGATTTGGTTTATATGACACAGATATGCCGGAGAGTCTAGTGTTATTCGTTATGCAAAGATTGCTATGCAGCTACCAAATAAAACTGTACGAGATGTTGCCTTGCGTTGCAGATGGATGAATGTGAGTTCCTTTACTCAGTTCTTGCTTTTGTAAACAAATAAATTATTGACAAAATTTCTGTTTTGTGAATCATCATGGGTACGCTAGACTGGTAATTGGTTAGAATTTACTATCGCCAAAGAAATATCCAAATTAGAGTGGCACTATTTTGTGCTTAGAATCACCTTTGCTTGAATCTTCATGAAGTTCTTGCCTTCAATGTGGTTATGTAACGGCCCAAGCCCACCGCTAGCAGATATTGTCCTTTTTGGGCTTTTCCTTTTGGGCTTCTCCTCAAGGTTTTTAAAACGCGTCTTCTAGAAGGTGTTTCATTCTCCTTTCCAACCGATGTGGGATCTCAGAATCCACCCCTCTTTGGGGCCCAGCATCCTCGCTGGCACTCGTTTCTTTCTCCGATCGATGTGGGACCTCCACCAAATCTTCCCCCCTTCGGGGCCCAGCATCCTTGCTGGCAAATCGCCTCATGTCCACCCCCCTTTGGGGCACAACCTCGTCTGGTGTTTAGTGTTTGGCTCTGATAGCATTTGTAACAACCCAAGCCCACGCAGATATTATCCTCTTTGAGTTTTCCCTTTTGGGCTTCCCCTCAAGGTTTTTAAAACACCTCTGCTAGGAAGAGGTTTCCACACTCTTATAAAGGGTGTTTCGTTCTCTTCCCCAACCGATGTGGGATCCCACAGGTTCTATTAAACAAAGTAGGTTAAAATACATGCATATTCTAAACTGTATATACTTCAATGGTCTGGAAGTCAATGCATCCACACAATTATGCCCCTTCTGACAATTATGGACGAAAGATGCGAAGACTTTTATATCCACGTTTCTCTTGTTTTTTAAACTCAAAAGAAATGGATAAATTTTCTTCCTGTTCAGGCAAGTGTTTTCCCTTTAAAACTAGATTTCTTTATTTAATTTTGTATGTGGTTCTTTTTGGTCTGTGTATTTAACTATAGCAATGAAAGGCACTCTATCATCACCTATGGAGATCTATATACTTTTATATCATTATTGCAGGTTTCAATTTTATTTATGCCCTCTCAATTTCTCTTTGTTTCACTTTTTATTTTTGTCAGAAAAAGGAAAATAGCAAGAGAAGGAAGGAAGAACACAATTTAACAAGAAAGAATAAAGATAAGAAGGTATCATGTAAATCATTGGTGTTTTTTCTTTGTGTTGTCTTGTTTTTTTTTCCTTGATTTATTGTACATTTGTTACTTGCAGCGTATGCATTAGTTAAACCCCTATTAAGTGCCTGATAAATGGTTGTTTCTCTCAATTTTATTCAGCGATTGAATCTGCTGCCAATTTGGGCTAGCAGTATATTAAGTAGGCTGCTAACTGGTAGCTAAAATCCTAATAGCTTAAGAAACTAAACTGAACAAGGAAATAACCTCCTTGAGCAGAATAACTACTTTTCATTGACCAATTAGAAATAGCTCCAACCAACATTATTCATTTCTGTCATTGCAGATAACATTATATTTGGTGTTCTTTACGTGCTTGCATTATTTCTTCCCTTTATTTTCCATCTTTTTCAGAACTTTGTTTTAAAACGTTGTACCATAAGAAAGATGTAATTGTATTTTGAATGCTAATGTCAAGGATAAAACTCATTAGATTGTTGCAAAACTCATTATATTTGATGTCTTGTAAGTGCAGTATGTCTTCTTTAAGTTCAAACTGTAAGTGCTTTATGTACTCTGGGGTTTTGTGTCTGTGTCTTCTTGGGGTGCTTTGTTCTCCATTGTTTTATTTCATTTCTTGTATTTTTGGGAATTCCTTTCTTTTTGGTTCGGCTTCTTGTTCTTTTGACTACCTATGGGGTCTGTTCCTCGAGCTCTATTTTCCTTTTCCTTTTATATCAATGAAAAATTGTTTCTTGTTAAAAAAAAAAACACGCTTTAACACGTTAGAGTGTATATTTCATTTAAAGCATCCACCATGTTGTGTTTGTATTTCAGTACTGGGTTTCTAGGGAAAGATACTCCGTTATATCTGTGCCTTCGAGGGCCAAGACTCTTTACTTTTAACGTGATATTATCCAATGACTGCCAACCAGAACCAGTAAATTTTATTGTTAAATGCAAATGAATATATAAGTTGGCCATTTTTCGATGGAAAGTCTCACCATAATTTTGGCATGCTCATAGAGCTGAGGAATGATATTTTTCTTTGTTCCAGGAAAGAGTATCTGACCCTTCAATGAAGTCAGCACAGGTTGCAGCTAGGCCTAATGTGTCTCCTTATGGAATGCCTATGATTCCCATGGACAATGATGACGGCGTCTCATATAAAGGTTTTGTTTCTACACATGTCTTCCTTCACACCACTGTGTTTTGGGCTGTTGCAGCTCCCACTCTTCATTCTCAACATGATGGATGAGGGAGTAAATTTCATATCTGTTATTAATAGACTTGTAGGTGCTGTTCTTAAAAGAAAAATATAGACATGTAGGTAATAAATCGTAGAGTAATTATTCAACTGCCATGCTTGTTTTTCTGTATACCCAAACCATTTGATACCCATTTTTCCCCCTTCTCTGAAAGTTTTACCTGTCTTTTGGCTATTTGAAGATATAAATGGTATCGTGAAGCGTGATTGTCTTTTGATAGGCGTTGTATCATCATTAGTATATGTTAAGAAACCCTTGGAAAATTTGGAATACTTTTTTTTTTTTTTGTTTTTTGTTTTTTGTGTGTGTGTGTATAAAATGGATGATGCTAAAAGTTGGAAAGTTGTTCCTTCAGAGGAATTCTATGTTTGTTCATTGAAAAAATATATCTTTTCCTTCCCCAACACCGAACGAGGCATTGTCGTCCATTTGGAAACCAAAAAGCCTTTATAAAGTCGATGTTCTAATCGGGAGAAATACTCCACTCAGGTTTAATAGTGCTGAAATCTCCAAAGGGAACTTTCTTCCTCAGTTTGCTACCCTCTAGTTTGCTCATTGTGTGTTGGGGATGGTGAATGGTCAAGATCACATATTTTTCTCATGTTCATTGTGGCTAAATGCTAGTTTTCTTTATTCAAGATTTTCAAAGTTTAATGGGTCCATAACAAAGGTGCAAGCTGTCATATTTCATACTTCCAGAAATTTGGTTTCACAGGAATCAAAGAATATTTGATTCAGGTGTTTGGTTCAAGAGGATGAACTTGGAACAGCTTCTCTGCGCTTAGAAAGTTCAAAATTATCAATCTCATTATGGTTAAAGTCAAGACTTTTGATGGTGGTTAGAGAGAAATCAAAGAATTTTCAATTGGGAGTGTTTCTATCAAAGAATGTTCTTTTTGTTTCAAGAAGGAAAAAGAGCTACATTGTCCCCCAAGGTGATTCCACAGGTGATTCCACTTCCCCTGTAACGGCCCAAATCCACTGCTAGTAGATATTATCTTTTTTGGGCTTTCCCTTTCGGGCTTCCCTTCAAGCTTTTTAAAATGCGTCTGCTAGGGAGAGGTTTCCACACCCTTGTAAAAAATGTTTCGTTCTACTCCCCAACCGAGGTGGGATCTCCCAATCCACCTCCTTTGGGGACTAGCATCCTTGCTGGCACTCATTCCTTTCTCCAATCGATGTGGAACCCCCCAATCTACCTCCATTGGAGCCCAATGTCCTTGCTGACACACCGCCTCGTGTCCATTGCCCAAACCCTCAAATATTGTCCTCTTTGGGTTTTTTCTTTCGGGCTTCCCCTTAAGGTTTTTAAAATGCGTTTGCTAGGGAGAGGTTTCTACACCCTTATAAAAAGTGCTTTGTTCTCCTCCCCAACCGATGTGGGATCTCACATCCCCTTTCCCAAACCTTGAGAGAAAGTCTGTTGTGCTTGTTTTAGAATGTGAGAAACAGATTCGTTTCAAGGTCTTGATGCATATTATGTTCAGGTTTGCAATTGTTTTTTTCTGCAATATACAGGAAACAAAATAATTCATTGATGAAATGAAAAATTGCAATGAAAGTTACAATTAGGTTGGTTGTGAGTTTTCCTTTCGGTTTTATATATACAGGTCACAAGCAATGAAAGTTGCTTGTGAGTTCTCCTTTAGGTTATACATATTGGATTAGAAAAAGAGCATAACATTTTCATTTGTTCATTGTGATGCTTTCAGCTATTGGTGGTACAACTGGAGAGCTTCTTGAACAGAATGCACATGCCATGAATCAAATATCTTCTAATCTTGCATCTTTTCAGGTGAAGAACTTGGCTGTCCGGATCTTGTTTCACCATTTTTAAGTTTAAGCAAGAATCTACGAACGAGTAAGTAATAACTTTTTGTTTTATGCAGATACAAGATAATATCAGTCTCTTCTGCCAAACGCGAGATAACATCCTCAAAATAATGAGCGAGTAAGTAACATTACCTTCACTGCTTTTCTCCTCACTCCCCCCATTTGTACCAGCATGCTTTCCTTAGTTTTATCGAATATTCATACCCTCTTAACGTACATTTAGCAGAAAGTCCATTTTTAGCATGCAAATTATGTTGTCTACTACCTTGGAATAACAACTCCTCCATTTGTCTATTTTGTTTGTTATCTTCTGCGAGATAGGTTCCCATAAGTACCAAACTTTGGATCATCTCCAAGTAGGAGGTCTACACAATATATGGGAACCGATCTCACAGAAGATAACAAACAAAATTGACAGATAGAACTAGGTGTTAGACCCTCCTGTGTGTCCATGCTAAATCATTTATGGAATCCGTTATGGATAGCGGGTGTATAATCCAATCTCCAACACATGGGCAGGGGTGCAAAGTCGGCACACCCGTGCCGTGACACTATTCTTGGAAGACCCATTTCAAAGAAAGACACATGAGATGCTCGTCTCGCAAAGCTTGTCCACGTTGTGGCACACGTATGTGCTACAAAGTATCTTGCTTAGGCCACAAGGCCTAAGGGTGGTAGAGAGTTGACGCCATGTCTCCTCCTATAATACATTTTGAGACATTTCCAATCTTTTTGGAGTACACATCATTTTGGCAAGCCGTCATGACTCTGTGGAGCATCCGTCGAGTATGCGATTGACACCAAATTTGGTGAGGTTTCATCTTTCATATAGGTGGACTTAACTCTAGAGTTTCATGCTGGAACTCATATCGATACCCTGACTTCTGAAGTCTATCTATAACAAAGCTCACCATTCATATCAAAACCTCAAAACTCATGTTACCTCGTTCTCTTCAACCTTGTGTATGCCTTAGCTTGACTTGAATGTAAACTCTTGGTGTGTTAGATGATGCACCGTCCTCCTCAGTTGCATCATGACACTTGTTTATCTTGGCTCTCACATGGTCGGAGGAACGCCACTTGAGGGTCGTCCCTTGTTTGTCTTGTGTGTGGGGTCACAACCTACTTTCTCTCAGTGAGGTTGTGGCACTCTCCCCCACATAAGCTAGTCATCGTCCTCAATGACTTTCTTAGGGGCACAATCACATCGCCAATTGTGACACATGGCATACCTTTCCCTTTGTTCCCTCCGAGATCGAGAACTTTTCCAGTTTGGTTGCGTTCCATGGATCTATATCCCTACATGTGTCTTCGTTTTGCCTAGCCTTTTTACAGTACTCATATCAAGGTATTCCTTTCTTTGGGTACTTTTCAAAGTTTGGTTTTGGTGAGTTTTTCCTTGTTAGCGTAGATAGATATCTCATTTTGAGGTTTGCTTGCAGATGGATAGACTTTTTTTCTTGGATAATCACTGCTATGCTTGACTTGGGAAACTCCAAGTCTCATGGGTTAGATGAGTTGACTTCTAATTTCTTCAATAACCAGCTAGCACATTATTATAAGATGATATGTTCCAACTGGTCAATGTTTACTCGTAGCTTAGGAAGCTCGGTTTTGGTGACTAAGACCAACTAGTTTGGTTGCGTAAATTAATTTTGAGGTGTAGGTTGGTTGAATCGAAAAGTTACTAATTCCTCTAGCTCTTGGTAAAATCAACTCCTCAGTTCGACCTTTTTATGAACCGTATAGTAAGTTACAGGAATTCTTATAGCTGTCTACTTTAAAAGTCGAAATTCAAAATTTTGTAGAGAAAAGTTCTGAAACTTGTCTTGAATCTTGATGGTTGTAGCTTGAACGAAATGCCCGAAGTAATGAAGCAGATGCCGCCTCTTCCAGTGAAGGTGAACGACGAGTTAGCGAACACAATCCTGCCACCGACCGCTCACTCTATGCAATCATGAAAAGTCATCAACAACACAAATCTCCCTTTCAAATTACTTCCTCAAGCAAGGAAAGGGAAGGAAAGGAAAGCATTTTCTGCATATGAATGATCAAATTGTTTAGTTGCTATAATTTGAGTCCACAAAGTTGTTTTAATTTATTTCTTCCTTTTTGTTGGTTTAGCATATATGGATTCATACATTAGTTTGAAGAGGTAGATTGTAACTTAGATGCTGTGTAATAATTAGGAATGCTTTTCTTTCTAATGCTCTCCCAAAAATGAAAAGTCATAATAAACAATATTTCTTCGCTTGAAAAAATCGATAAACTTTTTTCAAAAATATTTATCGTAACTGGATTTTAGAAAGAAACCTTTTAGAAATAGTCGATGATGAGGAATAATGACCCATGATACTCTTATAAAAAATTATGAAAAAAAGTAGCCCGTCGTGCGGGTCTCCTGTTGGAGCCCGCTATGCCAAAAGCGAGAGAAATTCTATCCCTTTTTTCTTTTTTCGTCTCCATGTTGCCACATCAGAGGGACATGGGGACGTAAAAAAGGGATCCTATCAACTTGTTCTGACCTAGGATAATAAGCTCATGAGCGTAGTCTTCACGTCGAGAACTGAAAGAAGACGAGAACTGAAAGAAGACTTCCATCTCCAAGTTTAACTCGTGAGAAAAATTAACTTGTGTTTTTTAAAATGACCAAGGGTACCCTTTAAAAATGATGAAAAAAACTAATTTCTAATGGGTACTAGGGGTCATTTTTGTAATTTTGAAAATGGCTACAAATTTCTTTTGTTGTTTCTTCTCCACTCTCTTTATAACATTATTAAGCAACCTCTGACCTAAAATATTTCAAGCTTTTCACACACATGAAGAATCTTCAAGGAAACCATATTCCCACTCCATGCCTTGAGATCGACTAGGTTCTAACCATCTTCATACTCATAATTACGGAAGTAAAAACGGTACTTAGTTTAGTTCCTTCTTCTTCTTAGCTCAACAATTACAGAGTAAAAAATCGATTCATCAACTTTTTACTCGTTGATTTGTTTTTACTTAAACCATCGATTTTTTTTAACCCACGAAAATGTTCGAATAAACATTAAACTACAAACTTGAGCTAAACGGTTCAAAACTCCATCGAAATTCAACTAACAAGGTTGCCTTTTTCTCCACGTTTCTCGCTTTAACTTCCTCACCTTGAAAATTCAACCCAACCCTTCAAAATTCGTAATGAACCCAAAAAAAATTCCTAAAGAGATGCTTCATTTTGGTCACAAATTCTAATCGCATTTGAAAAACGCTGCGGGATTGCCAGGAACCACGTACCTTCACAATGAAATGATATTTTTCATTTTATTTTGTTTTTTATTTCTCCATAAGTGTCTCTATTAATGTAATAACGTATTCATCCTCTTGTCTTTCTCAGACCAACCTGCAACTTTCCATGTGGTTTGGTCTTTTTTCCTCCTAAAAAGTGGGAGATGTTGAGATTATTATTGAATTCTCTAAGATTTCCGTGAAGAATTTTTTGAAAAAATTCAATTTCTAATGTATTGGGTTTTGGATTTTAAATTATTTTTTGTTCCTTTCTTGTAAATTTGGTCATTCTGTTTCTTAAAACCAACTTCACCAAGCAAATCTTTTTTCACTTTCTTCCCCATTTTCTCTGCTTCCAAACTAAACTACTAATTCCTTTAACAGGTAGGCTGTGTTTTTTTATTAAAAAAACATACAATTTTTATGATTAAAATGTTTTTTTTCCCTCTCCAGATGATGGGATCAAGAAATGGAGTTAAAGGGTTCATAATTCCTCTGATTTGGATGTTCATCAGTTCATCCTGGATTTTCCCGGAAACTGTGGGACAGAAAATTTCATCCTCCAGCTCTCTAATACAATATGGTAAAAATGGAGTCTTTTTCAAAAACAATTGATCATCAAAGGAAGAACATGTTGGGTTTGAAACGATTTTGAGTATCATTTTGGTGGGGGGTTTCTTGCAGGGAGAGATTCTGTGCAGAGAAATGATGGGTTGGAAGCACTTGAGGAAGAAGATAATACTGTTAGAGTTGATCCTTTGAACCATTTCAAGATGTATAGAGGTGGATATAACATCACCAACAAACACTATTGGAGTGTAAGTTCTCTTTCTCGAGTTGGGTTCGATTAAATTATGAAACTTTTTCGACTAACTTACTTGTTTGAGTCGTAAACTTATCAAAATCGAAGAACTTTATCTCGATAGCTCAATTCAAACAACTTAAATCAATCGTAAAGATCTCTAGTATAGATACTTATGACTTTTCATTCTTAATAAGTTCAAGTTGGTTTGGTTCAATCAAACTACGCTATAATGTGTTGACGTTTTCGTGTTCTTTGTTCTTTTCAGTCAACAATATTCACAGGAGCTGCAGGGTATGGGATTGGAGTGGCCTGGCTTGTGTGTGGAATAGCATATGGAGGATTTTTTGCAGCAACTTTGTGTTGTGGCAAGAGAAGGAGCAAGGGAAAGTTGAAGAAAATGTCACATTGTGGGGACAAATTTTACCTATGGACCATTCTTTTGGCTACTTTCTTCACAATTTTGGCTCTGTAAGTGTTTCGAGCACTCGAGTAGGTTGATCGTTAGAATCATGTGCTAGTTTTACTAGACAAACATTAGTTGATTTGACACGATATGATAGATAACTGGTCAAATGAAATAGACAGAACACTGTTTAATCCCGACATACGACATGACTCATATCAAGAGTTAGTTAGAAGTATACGGAATCATAAACGAACGATCTAAAAAGTGTATTGAGTGTATGATGTGTGTGGGCAGGGTGGGATGTGGATTGGTGATTGTAGGCAGCAGTAGATTTGATAGAGAGGCAAAGGATGTGGTGAAGATCATAATAGAGACAGCCAATGGGGCATCAAACACTATACAAAACACAACTTCAGCTATGAAAGACATGATTCATAACTTAGAAGCTTCTAAAGGAATTGGAACTCATGAGGAGGCAGCTGCTACAACTTTGACTTCTACCTCTCACAAACTTGATGCTCAAGCTGCAAATATTCAGTGCCAAGCCAACAAGAACAGGCGCTTGATCCACAAGGGCCTCAACATAATGTAACTCTCTTCTCCGACCTCGTCTTTCGACTTTTCGTTTCATATCTAATACATTTTTGGTTTAAGAAAGCCTCAACCGGTCTCTCGAAAGTTGTTTCAAGAGAGTCCTTTACGACCCTGTCATGCATAGTCATCTCTTCCTCGACGTTCTTTTAGAATGGGTGTATCTATGTTGTGCCTCTGAAGGGAAGAGACTCGCGATGTAGCTACTGGAAACTTTGTAACAGCCTAAGACTAGTAGATATTGTCTGCTTTGGCCCGTTATGTATCGACTTCAGCCTCACGGTTTTAAAATGAGTCTACTAGGGAGAGGTTTCCACACCCTAAGTAGGAATGTTTTGTTCCCCTTTCCAATTGATGTAGGACCTCGCAATCCACTTTCCTTAAGGGCCCAATGTCCTCACTAGCACACTGTCTGGTGTCTGACTCTGATACCATTTGTAACAATCAAAACTCACCGCTAGTAGATATTGTTCTCTTTGGTCCGTTACGTATCACCGTCAACCTCACAATCTTAAATGCGTCTACTGTGGAGAAGGTCTAGCCCTACTCTGATCGGTCCCTCACACCGTCCGGTGACTAGCTCTAATACCATTTGTAAGAGCCGGTGACTGGCTCTGGTCGGAGTAGGGCTAGACCCTCTCCATAGTAGACGCGGTTTAAAATCGTGAGGCTGACGACGATACGTAACGGGCCAAAGTGGACAATATCTACTAACGGTAGGCTTGGATTGTTACAAACTTCTTCGGGTGGATCGTTGTCAAGATCATCTCCAATCTGGGCCTCGCCTCTTAGATCCCTAAACTTGACTTTCTAAAATCCCGTTTGATAAACATTTGGTTTTTGAAAGTTCTTCCTTTACATCAGACGAAACATTTGAGCTTTTACCCCTATCTCATAATTTGATAAACATATTGAATGGATGTGTGTATGGGTGCAGGTACATAGTGACTATGGTTACAATTTCCTTGAACCTGGGAGCTGTAATTGGTCTGTCTGGTGAGTTTGTGTGGTTTCTTAAAAACATCAAAAAGACAACTAAATCTGTTCAATAAGTGTTGATCAAAACCTCACTTTTCTGATATTTGCAGTATTTGGGATCCTCAGATTACATAGACTATTTCACAGGTAAGCATCGATATCCACTCCGTCACGAGAAATTTCTCGAGAATGAGAAAGAAACTGTAAAAGTATTTCAAATTTGTACTCCATGATTAAAAGAAGCTATGCACATTTCAAATCCACGTTTGATAGTACTAAGAGGCATCTATGCTATCCATGTTTCTGTCCCGGGATTCCGGGTGCATTCGTGCATCGACTTCTAACAAAATCCAACCAAACACAACATATAACACGACATCCTTAAACATTTTTCTTGCAGCTTCATTCTACTGTGCTGGTTTCTAACAGTCGTGTGTTGGATGCTCTTTGGCTTGTATCTTTTCTTGAACAAGTAACTCTATCTCTCTGCTATGTTTTAAAGAACAAGATTTAGTTTGTTCATAAAAAACAAAGAAGTTATATTGTTTTTGGTTGTTTGGTTTCAGTTTCTCAATAGACAGTTGCAGAGCTCTTGAAATGTTTCAAGAAAATCCCAACAACAATAGCCTCAGTTCTATTCTCCCATGTGAGCAGCTGCTGACAGCCAAATCAGCTCTAACTGATGTTAGCTCAGAGATTTATGATCTTGTTAATCAGGTAATGTTTTTTTTTTTTTTTTTTTTTTTTTTTTTTTTTTTTTNACCCTTTGAACCTTTGAATTTCTTTTGTTTTTGCAGGTCAACACACATATTTTAGTATCATATCCAGACATTGGTTTGGTCTGCAATCCTTTCTCAGAACCTCCATATTATGAATATCAACCCAAAAACTGTGCAGCGAACACCATTCGTATCCGAGATATCCCCAAGGTAAATATGTTTGGATGTACGTACTATGTTATTGTTAACTTTAGGTTTCAATCTGTAACAGCTCAAACCCACTTGAGTTTTCCCTTTTGGGCTTTCCAAAACGTGTTTGTTAGAGAGAGGTTTCTACACGAATGCTTCGTTCTCCTCTCCAACTGATGTGGGATCTCACAATCCACCCCCTTAGGGGCCAGTGTCCTCACTAGCACATTGTGTGGTGTCTGGCTTTGATACCATTTGTAACAGCCAAAACCCACTGCTAGTAGATATTGTCCTCTTTGGCCTTTCCCTTCTAGGCTTCTCCTCAAGGTTTTAAAAGCGCGTCTGCTAGGGAGAGGTTTTCACACCCTTATAAGGAGTGTTTTGTTCTCCTTTCCAACCGATGTGAGATCTCACAATCCACCCCCTCTAGGGGCCAGCATTCTCGCCGGTACATCTCCCGGTATCGGGCTCTGATACCATTTGTAATAGCCCGAGCCCACCGTGAGCAAAAATTGTCTTCTTTGGCTTTCCCTTTCAGGCTTCCCCTCTAGGTTTTTAAAATACGTATGTTAGGGAGAGGTTTCTACACCCTTATAAAGAATGCTTAGTTCTCCTCTCCAACCGGTGTGGGATCTCACAATCCATCTCCTTGGAGGCCTCTCACACCCGTGTGGGATCTCACAATCTATCCTCTTGGGGGCCTAGCGTCCTCGCTGGCACACCGCTTGGTGTCTAGTTTTGATACACCATTGTAACAGTCCAAACCCACTACTAGCAAATATTGTCCTCTTTGGAATTTCCCTTCCGGGCTTCCTCTCAAGGTTTTAAAAACGTGTCTGCTAGGGAAAGATTTCCACACCCTTATAAGGAGTGTTTTGTTCTCCTTTTCAACTGATGTGGGATCTCACAATCCACCCCCTTTGGGAGCCCAGTGTCCTCGCTGGTACATCTCCCGGTGTCTGGCTCTGATACTATTTGTAATAGTCCAGTCCCACCGGGAGCAGAAATTGTTCTCTTTGGGCTTTCCCTTTCAGGCTTCCCCTCAAGGTTTTTAAAACGCGTCTAATAGGAAGAGGTTTTCATACCCTTATAAGGAATGCTTCGTTCTCCTCTCCGACCAATGTGGGATCTCACAAAATCTATATGGTTTCACTTTAAGTTTCTACCTAAAAAAGCGTCAAACAAAGCGATATTTGTTGACATTTCCATCGATACCGATACCAGTACCGATCTCTATGGACATTGTTATTCTTTCAGGTGCTAAAGCTACTCACATGTTCTGATGAAAGCAATGGAGGGTGTGAGAATAGGCAGTTCATGTCGAACTCAGAGTACAAAACGGTGGAGGCTTACACAAACTCAGTACAAGATTTCTTCAATGTGTATCCAGGCATGGAAAGCCTTGTGAACTGCCAAACAGTGAAGGATGCGTTTTCAAAGATCTTAGAACACCATTGCAGGCCTTTGGAGAGCTATGCCAACATGGTTTGGGCAGGCCTTGTGTTTGTCTCAGTTGTTATGCTGTGTTTGGTTTTGATTTGGACAATCTCAGCAAATGTTGAGCATAAACTTCACCCTTCAGCAGATGCCTCAGTGCTGCCCAATTCTTCAACTACTCCAAAGATGATGGAGATGTCTACCCTTTGAGATCTTAGCTCGTGTTCTAAATTAGGATAGAATCAATCGGTGATCCGAAGAATCTCGCGTAAGCGAGTTCTCGGTATGTCTAGGTTAGACCCGACACGTATTTTTCTTTACACGTAGGCTAAATTATACAAAATATTGCTCATGTATATAAATCATTTCAGTTTTGTCTATGATTTGAAACTTGTTAAGTTATAACCAAAATTGAGACGCAGTCATTGATGTTCATATGATGTTTATATAAACTAATATGATCCGTCCTGATTAGGGGCATGATTCTTTGTAACAATCCAAGCCCATTGCTTGCCGTTATCGTCTGCTTTGACTCGTTATGTATAACCTCAACCTCATGGTTTTAAAACACGTCTATTATGGAGAGGTTTTGTAATAGCTTAAGCCCACCGCTAGCAGATATTGTCCTCTTTGGGCTTTTCCTTTCGGGTTTCCCCTCAATGATTTTAAAATGCGTCTACTAGAGAGAAGTTTCTACACCCTTATAAAGAATGCTTCGTTCTTCTCCCCAACTGACGTGGGATCTCACAATCCACCCCCTTTAGGGCCCAGCGTCCTCGCTGGCACTCGTTCCCTTCTCCAATCGATGTGGGACCCCCCAATCCACTCCCCTTGGGGGCTCAGCATCCTTCCTGGCACACTGCCTTATGTCCACCTCCCTTCAGGGTTCAGCCTCCTCACTGACACATCGCCCGATATCTAGCTCTAAAACCATTTGTAACAGCTCAAGTCCACTGCTAACAAATATTGTCCTCTTTGGGCTTTCCCTTTCGGGCTTCGTCTCAAGGTTTTTAAAACTTGTCTGCTAGGAAGAGGTTTCCACACCCTTGTAAATAATGTTTCGTTCTCCTACCCAACCGTCGTGGAATCTCACAAGTTTTTACACCCTTAAAAGTAGTGCTTCGTTTCCCTCTCCAACCGATGTGGGATCTCACAATCTACCCCTGTTGAGGGTCCAGCGTCCTCGCTGGCACACCGCTCGCTGCCTAGCTCTGATACCATTTGTAATAGCTCAAGTCCACTACTAGCAAATATTGTTTGTTTTGGCCCGTTATGTATGACCGTCAGCCTCGTGGTTTTAAAACGCATATGTAAGGGAGAGGTTTCCACACCCTTATAAGGAATGCTTCAGCATTCCCCTCTCCAGCTAACGTGGGATACCACAATCCACCCCGCTGAGTAGTTACATTCTTGTATCAACCTCAAACACAAACACACAATGTTGAAACAAATAAGAAGAAACTGATATATCCAAGAGATGAATGGGTTGTTTCAGTTAGTGAACCTTTTCCTTTGACCAAATTTGTCACTGCTACCTCTTCACTCATTGCTATATGTTGTTTTTTTAAACAGAAGAATAGTGAAAAGAACAGTTAGGAAGTGAAGAAACAGACAAAAAAACAAGAAGAAAACAGGAAGGGAGAAACGATGATGGGTTAAAAAGGTGAAATTGAAATGGGATAAGAAAGCAAGAATAAAGAAGGTTTTAAGTTTGGGAGAGAGAAACGGTAAGAAATAGAGGGGAAAAGCGATGGTAAATTTATTGTAATAATCACGAGAAAGCAACATGAAGATGAATATGAGTGGCAGAGTTGGGTCTTTCTCTTCTTTTTTCTTCTGCTTTTGGAATCTTTTCTCTGAAACTATTCTCTGTGACTCCGACATTATCTCTCCCTCCCTCTCTCTCCCTAATATTCCTTCTGCCATCAACATCCTCCCAAAACTCATTCTCTCTCTCTCTTTCTCTAAGAATCTGACTTTTTATGCTCTCGAATCTTTCTCTCAAACCATTCTCTACCCTTCAGACACTCCATGTCTCTCTCCTTCAAGTGGGGGAAATTCATCCTATTCTATAAGATTATGTTTGAGAGTGATGTTTGAAAGTGTTTCTGACTCAATAATGTCATTGTGATTGGAAGAATCAAAGAGTTTATTATCAAACTTCTAATAAAGATTATGTTTTGGAGTGATTTTCATCTTGTTTATGACTATTTCTCCACTCAAACTTATTATTTTGGTTACCTAACTTGTTTACAAAAGTATTCTAGGAGTTCTATGGCACAAAATTCGTGTAAAATGTTTTTACTCGTCTCCTACATAGAGGTTTCCACACCTTTATAAGGACTGTTTGGTGTTTAGCTCTCATACCATTTGTTATAGCCAAACCCACCTCTAGCCGATATTGTCCTTTTTAGGCTTTTCCTTTCGGGCTTCCTCTTAATGTTTTTAAAACGCGTCTATTAGGGAGAGGTTTTCACACCCTTATGAGGAACGTTTCTTTCTCCTCTCCGACCAATGTGGGGTGGACCCTTACGAGGAACGTTTCTTTCTCCTCTCCGACCGATGTGGGATCTCACAATCCACCCCACTTGAGAGTCCTAGTTTGGTGTTTGGCTCAACAAACCCACCGCTAGCAGATATTGTCCGTCCTCTTTGGGCTTTCCCTTTCGGGCTTCCCCTTAAGGTTTTTAAAACGCGTCTGTTAGTGAGAGGTTTCCACACCCTTTTAAGAAATGTTTCTTTCTCCTCTCCAACCGATGTGGGATCTCACAATCCACCCCACTTGGGAGTCTAATGTCCTCGCTGGCACACCGTTCGATGTATGGCTCTGATACAATTTGTAAGAGCCCAAGCACACCGCTAACAGATATTATTCGCTTTAGCCATTACATATCACTATCAGCTTCACAGTTTTAAACGTGTATGCTAGGGAGAGGTTTCCACACTCTTACAAATGGGTACTCATATCAACAACAAATGTAGACATCTCCTTTTCCTTCGTAAGTTGTTCGAGAATGCCCACTTAACCTTCTCTAAGATGTTCATAGCTCATTCAAGATTAAAATTTAACTTCATCCAATCGTCCCACTCTCCTAAATCGTTTAGAAAATCACAGGCTCTCGTTGTAGGATGAACATTTTATTCGTGTCATCTCCAACTCGACCCTAACTCTCCCAAGTGATCATCTCATTGCATCCCTACTTATTAACATTATTGCATTCGAATGATTGAATAATTTCATTATTTTTTCTCGTTATTTAAAATAGAAAGTTTTGAAATATTTTAATTAATTTAATTAAAAATACTTAATCGAAAATCATGTTCAATAGGATAAGAAAAGAAGAGAGAACAATGTTGGAGAAAGCTGCGGCATTCTTTTTGGTAAATGCGTTAATTTTTTCGAATCACCTTTCCCGAAACAAAGAACAAAATCCACGCGGTCTCTCCGCGCGTGGACGTGCAATTCCCATGATCACATAATGCGTCCACGGATGATGGTCGACAAGACGTCCTGGACCCCAACTGAGTTGTTCCGGTAAGATTCCCACGCGCGTAAGCGTCCTCTTCACGCCCACACATTAATTAATTATTTATTTATTAAAAAGAAAAAAAAAGGTTGTTAATTTCCATCTCCCATTTTCTTTCTTTCCTTCTGGTTCCTTCATTTGTTGTTCATGTTCTTAAGCTTTGGTGGGTTAGTAATGAGTACACCTCCAAATATGGCAACAATCACAGCCGCCTTAGAACGCTCTCTTCAAAACTGTTCCTTAAGCCGCCACCGCCGCCGCCATCATGATCATCATCACCAACAACAACAAGCCCCAAATTCCTCTTCTTCTGATCTTCTTCAACCTCCCACCACTTTGGACCTCAACTCCCATATCTCTCTCCCTTGCCACTGGGAGCAGTGTCTCGACTTAAAGGTTATCTTTTTTGGGTTCAGTTGATTATTATTGGGAGAGAGTCTCAGATGAGCTAATTTAGGAATGATCATGAGTTTCTCCTTTTGGAAAGCCCAAAGCTCTTCTGGGAGGGAGTAGTTAATTCAGGGAATGATCATGAGTTTATAAGTAAGGAATACATATTCATTGATATGAGGCGTTATTCCTACAAAAACTTATTAGGGTTTCGTGTTTGGGTATAGAATTCATGGAAAGGAAGGAACTTTAAGGGGGTTTTTTGAAATTTTGTTTAATGGGTTTTGTTTAAATGTGAAGGGTTGCTTATAATTTGAAGAGAATATGGAGAATGTGAGGTTTTTTGTTTGTTTTTTTTTTGGCAGACGGGGGAGATTTACTACATAAACTGGAGGAATGGAATGAAGGCGAAGGAAGATCCAAGGTCTATCACAGAAGATCATTATAGTGAAGATTACTATTACTCGGATGACGATGACGATGATGATAGTGACGAGTCGTCGACAGAGTCATCGAATAACAACAATGAGAACAACAAGAACTATGCAGCCATGGAAGAACAGGAAGAAGAAGAGGAGGAGGAGGAGGATGTGTTGGTGGTGGCAGGTTGCAAGAGCTGCCTAATGTATTTTATGGTGCCAAAGCTTGTTGAAGATTGTCCAAAATGCAGTAATGGTCAGCTTCTTCATTTTGATCGCTCTGAAAATGAGATTCCATGAATGACACAACTTTCCACTTGCTTTTCTTTCTGGGTTTTCCTTTCTTTGGCTTTGATTCATGGGGGAATGAGAGGAAAAAGAAGAGAGAGAAAAACCCTTTTCATTTTTGCCTTTCAAATTGTTTCCATGTGTATTTGTATTTGTCAGAAAAGGAGGCCAATGGGTTTTGGTTTTGGTTTTAGTTTTGGCTTTTGTTTTATAAATTTCTTCATTTTTTGTTCTTCTTTTTCAACTCTAATCATGTGAATGGGTGTTGAATTGCAAACAAACCTTAGTTTAATGGAAATAGAATTTCAAGAAAAGAATCAAACCCTAAACAAGTAATAATATATTCTAACAACACTCTTATTTTTCAAGTTTTGTATTCATTTAAGGTAGTTTCGTTTGTTCTCGGGTACAAACTTTCATGAGGTTTTTTAGTTCAAACATGCTAAGGTTGAGAATGGAATTCTTAATCATTTGGTTGAGATTTTAATAGTTTAACGAGATGAGTTATAGCGATAGGGTACAAACTTTCACAAGATTTTTTAGTTCAAACATACTAAGGTTGAGAATGGAATTCTTAATCATTTGGTTGAGATTATAATATTTTAACGAGACAATTTATAGCTGCATGCATGCAACCTATATTCATTTTGGATTCCAAACTTTTGAGTTTATTTCCTTCTAACAAATAGATAATACCAACTCTGAGTATGCATGAATGTAGATATGTATCCATGAGTAGGCATGAATGTAGATATGTATCCAAGATAAGCTAGTTGAGGCAAGCATTTATGAGTATACTATATAGGACAAGATAATAGTAATGACCAAAACTCTTCCTCTTTTCAATCTTTTTTAATACTTTCTTTTCTTCTTTTAAAAAAAGTCCAAAGAAATATATATATATAAATATAACCAAGTGATGTTACATGGCTACTAATTTGTTGTTATTTCATAACATGAGTTGGTCTAATTATATAGATTGAGCAAATGAATATATGGAGACTGAACATTGTTTGCCATTTTCATTTGTAGGGAGGAGAGAGACAAATAATTCATTAAAGTTACTATCCAATTGTGCTGAAAAAAGTCATGGCAAAACCATCAAACCCAAGGCCCTTGTGTTGATCTATTGCATCAAGAAACCTCACCTTTCTTCTAAATTATTTCGAGCAAAAAAGGAGAGTCCATATCAATATTCTCTCAAAGATGCATGGGACACCAATCCACACCCACAACCAATAAGAGATGGGAGAAGAAACATCCTCTTCCTCAACCTGACTCTCTTTACATTCTCCAATGTTTCTCCTCTTAACCAACTTAAACTCCAACATAACTCATACTATATTCAATTGAATTCTAGGCACAACTACTATGGCTTCACCACTGTTTCCAACATCTAAACCTAATATCCAACACACCAAGAAAATTATCTTGTGCTTCTTTCATCGTATAAAAAGAAAGGGAAAGAAAATCGACTCTTCGTGTCAAGAGGTGTGCAAATTAAACTTAAAAAGAACTGAACTGATAATAATGGAACTCAATAGGAAATCATGAATGCAAACATCCCGTTAACTTATTTTACACAGGCAACTGCTAATCTATCATCCTATACATGAAAATGAACTCTTCCAACCCCTTTCTTTTTTATAGAGGGTGCTAAAATTGATCCTTAGCTTTGCGAATGATACCCAAGACCTCTGCATCATCCGCTGTATTTCGAACTTTTAACGACTGCCGAATTTCTGTACTTGAAGTACGGAGGAACGGATTGCACATTTTCTCCATCTTTAATGTTGTTGGAATCTGTGATATTAAAATCATAGAGTTAAAAACACTTAGGGGGCAATGGAAGTACAATACCAAATGGCCTGTTCATGTCATCCCTAGGTTCAAGGTTGAGATGCTTGTGTGTCTCAGCCTACCAAAATCATTGTTTTTATAGTGACAGTCGAATTTACTGAGCTCACAACATTACAAATAAATCTCCCTAGGATCCACAAAAAGAAATCAAAATTTTTTACTTAGCAAGCTCATGTTCTGCAAGGCATCAACTACCAGTGCTTCGTGTAAACTCAACTTGGGAGGAAAGTTTCTCCTTTTGTATATTTCATGTTTTCAATAAAGTAGTTTTTTTTATACGGAAGAAAGTTATTACGAAACAATAAATTAAGCTGCAGACTGCTAGCTATGGTGCCACTATTAAAAATATTTAATACTAAATTATAGTTTATCATATATATTTGATCTTTTATTACATGCAAATATCTGAATATTTAGTACTTTATCTAGATCTTTTATTACGGGATATTTAGTACTAGATATTTGTCCTCCATTACATATAGGTATCTTTCCATATCCTTGTAATTTATTTGATTATAAATAGAGAATTTTGACATCATTTAGATGTGGATGTTTTAACAAATATTCTCATGGAATCAGAGCCCTTTTTCGATTTAACAACCTCGGTCCTTTCTTTTCAATGGCTTCTGAATCCTCTATTGTTCTTCTCCACCACCACTGCTGGCTTTGACGTCGCGGGAGCAGTCTCCATGGTTGCCGCAGGCGGAGCCGATTGATTACTCTTAGGCTCCACCCTTTTGACCTCCAAATCACCCTTCCCCTTACTCTGTACATACAACCTCACCTTTTCCAACACAATCGGTTTTCCCTTGGCCAACATAGTCTCTTTCATTTCTTCTCAATCTTCCCTTCATCCTTCACAGAAACCCTAAACTCAGGATCCTCATCAGCTTTCTCATCAGAAATATATGAAATCTCTACAAGCCCATCGACCTTCTGCAGAGATTTACCTTCGGAATTTGGGCGCACACTGGCCTCTTCGCCAACCAAGTCGCTGCCAACCTCCTTGCCAAAATCGGCTCCTTTGCCCACTATGGCAACTCTTCTGGCTTCAACACCGTCTTCGTCCTTTACTCCAGGGGACGTGACTCCCTCTCTGTCCATTGGAACTTCACCACCTACTATGGCGCCGACTGCTTCTCCACCGGCTTTGCCTACTGCTCCGTCTTCAGCCTCCACTCCTGACCATTTAAGTGTTGTGAATAGAATCACCGTCTTTGGATTTATCATTGTGGCTCTTCACCTACTTCTGATGGTCTCTTCATCAGTAAGTTAAAATATGCTCGAGATATTCTTATTCGTGCTCATTTGCTCGATAGCAAACCGATCCACAGGGTGCAGACCCCACTCCATCTCCGCCCCTCTCTTTCTTCGTCTAAAATATACCTAGAGTCCGCATTCTCAGTTTCTGCCCTCTTCTTCCTCTCTTCTTCATAGTCACCATCGAACCCTCTCTCTCTATTCTCCTTCTTCCTCTGGGTTTCCCCCTTCTACTTCGTGGGTTAGACATATTCTCGCCAGAGCCAAGGCAGAATCGACGCTGAGCGATGATCCTCTGCAGTTTTGGATGGCCAAGAAAGTATTTCTCTACATCTCCTCCGAACCAGGTTGTGAAAATTTTCATGAAAAGTGTTTATCGACCTCTCTTTGAATTTTTCAGATCCAAACTTCACGTTCATTCAAATCCGACGTCAGCTTGCGGGAGATGTTAAGGATATTTAGTACTAAATTATAGTTGATCATATATATCATAGTTGATCTTTTATTATAGGAAAATATCTAGATATTTTCCTTCCACTACACATAGGTATTTTTTCATTTATTTATTGTTCTTTCCATTTATTACTCTTCCTATATACTTGTAATTTATTTGTTTATAAATAGCTTTCACACTATTTAGGTCTGTGGTTTTAACAAATATTCTCAGCCACTATATACACAAACCATGCTGAATTAAACTCCAAATAATCACCCATAAAATAATGGCCAAGGAGTTACCGTTGGCAAGCCCTTGCTCCGTAGATTGGCAACCTGGGTTGCAAAAGATTTGAGAGCCTCGTTCTTAGGTTCAATGGACAAAGCAAATTTAGAGTTACTCTGCCAAATGGTAATCGTATAATTAGGCATGTGGCATTCGACCTTCAGAAAATGTAGTGTCATAATAAAATAAAATAAAAGCAATAAGTTACTGACCAAAGTATACTCATGACCGCAAAATATGTTTGTATCATCTGGCAAAGAAGTGATCTTTTTTAGGGAAGATAGCATCTGTATCATGCATACTAAACAATTAGAATTCTGCAAATAAAATAATAACCTCATAGCAATTATTACTTAGCATTAGAATCTAAATAACTAGAAGCAATTAAGTCTCTGAGCTTAATTCACATTCAGTAGATTAGCATTCAGCATCAAGTTCACTTTTCACAACAATAGTATTTCCATTACATCGATACTTAATGAGTGACCTAAGCATACTGAACTTGAGTGCCATTTTGTTCATCAGAGAACACAGAACAGGGTGCATGGAATGAGAATAAAAGGAACAGCAGAGAAACTCCCACAAAATGGCACTCAACTTGATTGGATAACAAAAAGGGTAAAAAGTGGATGAAATCAAGCACAGAGAGGCAAAAACCATAAGCAGGTCTAGCAAGAAGAAACGTTTGGACATGGTACTACATTTAGGTAACATCCAATTAAATGAAAAGTGCAAGGCAAACAAACCTGTTCAGGAGTTCCTTCAAAAAGCTTGCCACAAGATAAGCTGAATAATGTATCACCAGTAAAAATTGCTGCTGATCCAGGAAAATAGAAACTAATATGACCTGAATTCAGTTAAAATTAGAAACAAAAAATCAGGCCAAAGAGTATATAATGGTGAGCCAGAATTCCATAGGCACAAACAAATCCACAAGAACTAAGAAACAGAACAACAAACCCACACTGTGTTTTTGAATTTTTCCCAGACACATATTTGAGTTACATAGGTACAACAAAACCCACATCATCAATTTTGCTTTTCTTTTTCCTCGATGAGATGCAAGTTTAAAGAATGGAAACCAAGCAAAAGCCTACAGAAGCAGCATGCCCAAAAACTCCATCTATTTCCCAATAAAGACTCTTCTAGTCATCATCAATACATCGATACTACATATCAAATATTGCAAGACTTCTTTTAGTCTTTTAACTAGAATGATCAAAGAAAAGATCGGCTGTGCGAAGAAGTTATACAAAAGATGTATAAAACTAGAACTGCCAAATAGTAAGTTTTTGAAGAAAAATTATCTCAGAGAAAGCATAATAATTATGAAGAATGATAACGAAAGTTATAATAAAATATGGATAGAGAAGCATCGCTAAATCATATGAAAGAATCTATTATCACTCTCTTGAGACAGATGAAAGAATCACTGTTCTTTTATTCCCTCACTTTTCATGCACATGCAGAGAGAGGAGAGAGTTATAATACAAGAAACAAATCTACTGTACCTATTATCATAAGAGAAACCAATCTAAAAGCAACAAGTAGTAACAAACACCTCGAGTATGACCAGGAGTTTCCATTACGTGCACTTCATGGCCAGCAAACATCCACTTGTCTCCATCTCTTAAGGTTATATCAATTCCAGGAATCCTGTCACGGTCTATTCCAGAGCCAATCACCTACAAACAGCGAAAAGGATATAAAAAATTGAATAAGAAATATCTCAAAGACTATCAAATAACATATGTCAGCATCAAATCCTTAATGCTTAAAATCCAGGCCTTGATTTAAAGGAAAGGTTAGTAACGCCTTTATTTCAAAACAAGTAAAAAAAAAACTCAGAATACTCTCATCAGTACTGAAGTATGTAACATTTCTTGCATATCACAAGGTATGGGGTTCTCATGACTAGATACTTGTGTTTCATATTAAAAAAAATATCCACCTCACTATGTTTGGACAAAGAATAGAATAGCATATAAGCCTACATTCTTTTGGTATCAATAAATTTAGAATTATTTAATTTCTCACATAATTGCCTCAAAAAGGGCTCATGGCCTCTAGTTTTCTTTTTTTTCTTTTTCTTTTTTTTATTTAATAAAAAACCTAACTTTCATTGAGAAAAAAAATGAAAGAATACACAACCATACAAAAAACGAAGCCCACAAAAGGGACCCCAGTAAAGGAAGGGATTCTATCAAGTAAAATGAGACTAAGGGAATAATCACAAAATGACCAGGGACTCATGGCCTTTAGGTTGAATCCATGGAAAACGCCTCAATGACCAACTTTTAGGGTTCAAACATACAATATATACAGGATAGCGCCAACTAGAATATTGGTACAATGCAAAATAATATAATAATAATAATAAATAATCATACCTTCGCTCCGTACCTTGCTTTTAATTCTTCATTTCCACCTGTGTGATCATCATGATGGTGAGTATTAAGTATATATGTCAAATTTCTGTTTTTCTTGGTTAAGGCATCTATAACTGGTAAAGCTTCAGAAGGATCAACAACGCCGACTGTGCCCGTGTCAACATCATGTAAGAGGTATGCGTAGTTATCACGAAGACAAGGTACCTACGAAGTGGAGTAGAGGAAAAGAGAGGTATGCAATTAATGTGCATGCTGGAAGTGTCTAAGAAATTATTGTGAGATGTAGAACCTAGATTGATAGTGGACAGCCAGCATCCTAAACAAGGATTAACTAGGGGTGGGAGCTCAGAAAGAGCATTGGCTAATATCTAGTTCAATATAATCTGCAACCACCTAAATCACATGGACACAGAACAAGAATTATATGTTGTGTAGCTGAGAAGGTTTTAAAGTGACAAATCATGTGTTGCAATCTTTGAAGTAATCAAACTTTGGAAATAAACGCATCCAAAAAAATGAAATGGAGATAAGGCCCCTTCCTATCAAAGAGAAATTCCCTCGAGCAAAATTTTTTAGAATCAAGTCATGAATTGATAAAAGGAAAATAATAAACCAGGAAGTATATCATAAAATCACCACCACAAGACCACCGTGTGGAAAAATAACTAATATGATAGACAGCACATAAACAATTTCCAGATCTAATAACTTACCAGTTCAATTTGCAAGGTGGAGGACATATTGACGACACTGCAAAACTGAGCAACTTTAAGTGAACGACTAGCTCCACGCAACGTTTTCAATGGAGTAGATAAGAGTCGCATAACCCCATATAAAAGGTCTTTTCTAAACGAAAGTTGTTTAACGCTCGGCCAGACACATACGCTTCTCACCTGAAACTCCCATTCGTCAATAAACCATGATAACATTACAGATTCACTACCCACGATGACATGATACGAGACGCGAGAAGGAAGGGCATAAATCATGATGTACAGATCTTAGCAACAAAATTAGCAGTAACAATTACAGGAGCACGTACGAAGATAACAGAGCTTCCACGAAAACAATTTCAGAATCACAAAAATTTCAGACAAGAAAATCAACAAAATCCGTTGTAGATTCATCGTCATACAGGCAGAAAGTAGCGATAGAAATACAACAAGCCAACGAACTAAGACTCGCAACAAAACAAACAGTATCCTCCCCTCACAGAATCACAGATTACGCTGCTTAAACTACATTCGACAGTTGCCACAGGTTAAACCCGATCACATACAAAAAATTCGAACAAAACAATAAGAAAATTCATACAAGAAACATGTGCCACAGCAATTGCGAAACAAAAATGTGCAGAGAAAAAATAGAATAAGGAATACGAAAACGAACCCTAGTGCAAGGCAAGGAGGCCATGGCAGAGGAGGCCTTGGAGATCATCATCTGCATCTTCGTCTTCACCAAGAAGAGAAGATCGAGATCGGTGAGCGAAGAGAGAGAGAGCGCGCGCGCGGTGAAGAAGAGCAGTTGGCGCTCAGATCATAAATATGTGAAGCGAATCCATCCAACTCTCAGCTCCACTACTACGACTCTTATGTCAAATAAAACGCGTTTTTGTTTTTATTTCCGCCATAGCCTTCCTTTTATTAAAATTAAAATTTATTAAATTTTAATTTTCTATATAAGTGATAAAAATAAATACGTTTTAATTTTTTTTTAAAATTAGTTTTACAATTTTATAATTTTATAATTTTATACTTAACCGGTTCAAACACTAACCATTAATCAAGCCGTTAGATGTTTAAACGGTACTCTTCCAACCGGGTGAGACCATGACTTACACAGAGTCACATGTTAATATTGTGTCAACCGAGAACTATCGAGTCCATTGATATATTCATGATATCTCCTAAGTATCGAGATGTCATCTGTCTTCATTGCTCACTCAAACATACTTATTGAGAATCGAACCTCAAGTTAACTTCATATTCGAGACCACTCGAAGGCATGAGCCCTTTAGCAATGCTTATTAAGCAATTATACATTGTTTGTGAAATAATAAATACTTTAGTCTATAACATTAAATGTCACACTAGCCCTTTAAAGCTGAATTGATTTGCTTCAGTATGTAGAAGTCCAAGTTGGTGAGAGTAATTATAGTAATGGTCCACTCTGATGAATAGGTGAAAGTCCCGATCTTCATTATCAATAAACGTCACACTCTAAATCATAAGGTTACAAGGAAGACTTTGTCATTCCTATTAATGTTAACAAAAATTTATACATTACGTGAAAAACTGAGTTACGGTCAATATTTTTCAACAATATTGTGTGTAACGATCAAATTTGATGATGTAATTTCAATCTCAAATTTAAATTATACTCGTTTAATCACGTTTCCTCGAGATACAGTACTTAGAGTACTCTCCATTGTATTACTTGGAAAGATAATATGTCATTGCTCTTAGGTCATGTATCTTTCTCATTCTTTTTTTTGTTTTGCCATTAGATCCAAAGAACAAAATGCATTTCGACCCGTCGTAGTTCCCAATCGTTTCGTGGCACCGTGCACAACAAATGTCGAGTATAAAAGGCAGATGGATGGTAGTAACTTGTGAACAAGCTCTTGTAAAGCATCATTCTCCTGAGTAACCGCAGGCCTTTTCTTAAAAACAAAAAGAACATAGACATGTCTAGTCTCAGTGCCTTCTGACTTGTATGATTGTTTGGGAGGCATGAGGGTGAGATTACAAAGGGATGTGTCTTTTAGTCAGCAGGCGTGAGTCGGACTGTGTAGTGGGTTACTCAACAATGAAAGTTGGGCATTGGGTTGGACTTTGGTCATTGCATTGGCTTTGTAGTGGGCGTCTGGTCTAGCCATGCCACCTAGCAGCTGGCCCTTTCTGACGCCTAGGAATGGAATGGCCAAGGCTGATGATCAAGTTTAGTAAACGCCAAAGGCTAAAGTGGAAGCCCCAAGTCAACTAGAACCCTCTATTCCTACACTTGAGTAGTTGGGGCTATAAGTACAAATATACCAAAGTTAGAAGAACAAAATCAACCATATCCATATCCAAAAGAAAATTTTGAAATAGATTATGTCAGTCTCATGATTTTGAAATGCGTCTACTAGGTAGAGGTTTCTACATCGTATTAAGGAATGTTTTGTTCCCATCTTCAACTAATGTGAGATTTCACAATTCATTCCTTTAGGAGGCTCAACATCCTCGTTGGCACACCACCTGATGTGTGACTTTGATACCATTTATAATACCAAGTCCACCGCTAACAGATATTGTCCGTTTTGGCTCATTACGTATCACCATTTCACTGTTTCAAAACATGTTTGTTAGGGAGAGGTTTTCACATCTTTATTAAAGAATGTTTCATTTCTCTCTACAACCGATGTGAGATCTCACAATCCACCCCCTAGGGGGCAAGCGTCATCGTTGACACACCGCATGGTGTGTGACTCTGATACTATTCGTAACAACCCAAGCCCACTGCTAATCGATATTGTTTACTTTAACATGTTACATATCGCCGTCAGTCTCACTGTTTTAAAACGCGTCTACTTGTAAGAAATGTTTTCTGCTCCTGTCCAACTGATGTAAGATCTCACAATCCACTCCCATAGAGGGCCAACATCCTGGATGGCATACGGCCTGGTATGTGGCTCTGATACCATTTGTAACAATTCAAACTCGCAGCTAACAAACATTATATACTTTGGGTTGTTACACATCATGTCACTGTATTAAAACATGTCTATTGGTGAGAGATTTCCACACTCTTATAAACAATGTTTCATTCTCCTCTGGGACGGATATGGAATCTGATAAGAATATTAAATTATTGGGACAGAAAACCAAGCATGAGGAGAGAGAGGAAGAAAGTTCACTCATGAGAGAGAGAGAGAGAGAGAGAGTTGCAGAGAATGTTGAATTGATGGGTTTAAGAAAAAGGGTGAGCTTTTTTGAGAAGGAGGAAGAGACATCCGATGGAGAAGTGGCAGGCATCCCAATGGCTCAACTTTTATGATAAAAAAACCAACATGTCTGTCTTCTGCTTCTTGGTTTAAAACAGTACACACATTCTTAAATTATGCTTTCGGGAACAACGAAACATTAACAAAGGGAACACACTGTTGAAACACACAGTGGGAAGCACATGCTAAACCTAATCTCCCTTGTAATCTCATTCACAAAACATAATCATCTAACCAAAACTACTCTTTCCTACCTCTTTCTTTATACTTTCTTCTTGCTTTTACTATATTTAATCCAACATTAGCTTAAAACATACCTCTTTTTTCCTACCCATATCCGTTGGAGAGGAGAATGAGCATACGTGTTTTAAAATCACGAGGAGACAATATCTCTTAGTGGTGAACTTAGGCTGTTACAAATGGTATCAACTATGTGAACGAGAATGTTGGATTGAGATTCCACATCTCTTGGAGGGAGAAACAAAACATTCCTTACCGGCGTGTGGAAACTTCTTTCTAACATACCCATTTTAAAACCGTGAGTCTGATGACGATATGTAATGAGTCAAAGCTGACAATATCGACTTGGACTGTTACAAATGATGTCTTATAAGGGTTTGGAAACCTCTCCCTAGAAAACGCTTTTTAAAACAATAAACTGATGGCGATACGTAATGGATCAACTATGGTCCGTTTGTCCTTCCACCCTTCAATATTTATTTTAGTAGCGGAGAATTTGAAAATTAAAATTTTAAATTTTTTTTCTTAATAATAATCATGTTAACACAGCCGCAATTACATGAGATTGTATATTTTGAAATTAAAAGAAAATCTTTCGACCGTTAAAAAATATATATATATATACATTTTAATTAAAAAATTATTATTATTATTATTCTATTTGTTTCACCCATATTATTATTTTTTTATTTTTTAAAGAAAAAATTATAACCATTTTTCAACCATAGCTCTAATTACAAGGGACCACTAACCTTTTCCATTTTTGTCCTATTTATTTATTTTTTTAAAAAAAAAAAAGAAAAAAAAAAAGGAATTTAGGAAGCCATGCAATGGCTAGCATTTCAATAAAAGTTTATTGGGACCAACTTTTGATGAAATAATTTAAATAATTACTATTATTATGATATCAAAGCCTTAAAAATATATATATATTTTTTAATTCCTTATAATTAACATTAATGAATTTTAGTTTAACCATCACACATCCAGTTTTAAGGATAAAAAGGACCATTTTGGTGACATTGCAAAAACAGAAAAGACATTTATACTTATTTCATTTTTTAAAATAAAAAAAACAAAAAACCATTTAATATCCTAATTATTTATAATGTTCAAATGTTCAACGTTGTAATATAAAATTTAAAAAGAGAAGCATATTATATTATTTTGGCTCTTACGGTCACTTTATAATACGATAGAATATGAAATAAATTTGGACCTAAATGAGCAATTTTATGTTACTTGACCTCGTACAAATTTTTTAAAGACTCATGTATGTCTGTGAGGATAGTTTTCACCCTTAGAAGCATTTTAAGACAAGTAATAACGTGGTCTTGTCGTTAGAGAATGTTGGAGTCATCATTTGTAACAGTCTAAAGTCACTGTTAGTAGATATTGTTCACTTTAGCTCATTACGTATGATCATCCGCCTCACAGTTTTAAGCCACATCTACTAGTGAGAGGTTTTCATACTTTTACAAGAAATGTTTCGTTCCCGTCTCTAACCGATGTGAGATCTCACAATCCACTCCCTTAGAAGCCGCAAAACTAGAACATCAAAAAGTTGGAAGCTGGAAGCCGCAAAAGAGAAGACTAGAAATCCTTTTTTAACCTAATATATATATATATATATAAAATCACTTTCTCTCTCTTGTGCAAGTATTTGATCATCTCCACAAGGTTCCAAAGATAAAGAAAGAATAATGGAAAGCAAGAATTTTTAGGTGTGATTATCATCATCATCATCTACTTCTCCAATCCCATGGAGTGATGAATATGATCACTGAAGCACCACAGCCCCTACAACCAACAACCCTAATCTTTTTCTTAATGGCTCTCTCTTCTAATTTTCTCCCTTCATACAAACCCCTACTCTTCCATGGCTCCCAAAATTAGTCACCTTTCTCCACCTATTTCCCTCCCTCCATGGCTCCCTCCCCTCACCAAAACATCCCCTTACTTCTCCAACCCCTCGCCTCTCCGGGTCGCCGCCCATGACAATGCTTCCTGCCCATACCCCTCTCTCCCAACTCCATCCTTCCCGCGGCTGCGGCGCCGCCCATCTCATGAATGCTGCTCCTCCGCTTGTTTCTGAAAATTATTACTATTACTATTCTCATCCTTATCTAATTGCTCTTCATCCTCCCATGGCGGATGATGATGACTCAACTACTAACACTTTTAATCAACAACCCTCTTCTAATACAGATGATGGGTGGCTTCAATTAAGTATCGGCCGCCGGAGACCTCCAACAACCTCCAATTTGGTCGAGCTCGATCTATTACCCGGCGGAGGAGGTGACAACCCCGCCACCGCCAGCCGGGATTTCTTAACCCCTGAAGCTGCTACGACAGCTCGGTCCGAGACGGGAATGCAGTTGTTTTTTGGAACTCCTACCTCTTCCAACTTTGTACAGCAAGAGATCAATTGGGCATTCAGGCCGATGTTGGCTGCGTCCTCGTCTTCTTCATTTCTACCGGTTGGCGGTCGGTCTCCGTTTATCCAATTCCAAAGCTCCGGGGTTCAGGCCGGCGATGCTGGGCCGAGCTCCGACGTCAGAATCATAAATCCTCCCCGGCGGCCCCATTCTGGTATTTGGTTTACATTAAAAGCCTTAGAAAATCAGTAAGTAAAAAAAATTAAAATAAAAAACAAAAACATTTCCCCTTAATCTTGTTCTTAATTACATATCATAATCAAATTGTTCTCTAAACCTTTGAATTTCTGGGTTTTGTCAATGCAGATCAAAACAACCATTCTTGCCTCAAATTTCAAAAAATTATCTCAGAATCAAGTGAGATTCTTTTTTTTTTTTTTTTTNTTTTTTCTTTTTCTCTTTAATTAAATAAAATATTATTTTTCTTATTTTAATTTTTTATTTGAATCTATAGGGATGAAAAGATGACGGTTCGTTTGGTTATGAAATATTTGGTTTCCAAGCTGCATCTGGATAGCGAATCAGAGGTATTTCTTAATTTCTTTATTATCATAATTAACACAAATTAAATTATTTGGATTTCCCCTTCGCTAATTAACTAATAATAATCCATTCATTAGTTAATGAACATTAAGAACCAAATATTTATAAGTCTTTAGCTTTAAGAATGCTAGCTTGCTTGTCTCTTTTAATGTTAGCTTTTAAGGTTTCCATGTTTTTTTTTTTAAGCATTTCTTGGACCAGAAGACTGTGTTTTAATGTTGTATACATATTTAATTTTTAAAATCTTGATCAAATTAAAAAATTAAAAAAGAAAATTACAATAATGAACTTCCTAATTTGGTAGCTTGTCATATGTCATTCATTTAATATTTATTCACTGAATTATTAATTCGGAAATAAAAGAAATAGGATAGTTTACCATTATGTCAATTTATTTCTTAAAAAGAAGGGAAAATAAAAACCTATAAATACTATAATTAGAGAGAATTAAATGCATTTAGTAAATCAAAGTTGAAAGTACAAATAAGAATTTAATAGACTATGATTGCTAAAATGTTTTTTTTTTTATTTTTTTTATTTTAAAGAAATTATGATTGCTTGCATTATAAAAAGTACTGGTTAACATGGATGAATTAATAACTCAAATTATTCATAGTAATTATATACATATTTAATTTCATAAAAACATTATTTCTAACACTAATCATTTTGCTTTTCAACCTCACACTTAATTATGTAATATCATAGTTCTTCACTAATTATTATTAACAAAAATTCTTTTTTTAATTAAAAAATTATATATATATATAGATGCATGCGATATATATATATATATATATATGGAAAAAAGTAGTATTGGCTTAGCATAGAGGGTTTTCGGAGAGTCATTGATATAGAATTTGATTAAATTAAGAAAAATGAGGTGTTAAATCGAGAAAACGACACGTGGACCCGAGAATGGTATTAGAATACATGGAGTTTGTGTCGTCATGCTTGGGAGCGATTTAGGTCAGCAAGGGAATTGTTCGGGATTTTGATTTTTTAATTTTTGTAAAGAAGATATTATGTTGGAAGGTAGGGCCATTGCTTGATATTCAAATGCCTCATCAAAACCCTTTTCTCTTTAAGTGCTGCACTTTTGATGTTTACATATCCATACCACCAACCACATTACAACCCTAATTCTCCTATTTATCCACCTTTATTCAATATATATATATATATATATATATTAATTAGAAATGGTTAGTTTTTGGTAAATTTGATGTTGTAAAAATAATTCATTTCATACATAGTCTATCATGAATGATTTCATCCCACTTCATCATTTTTTTATTTTATGATATTTATACTATAAAGTTTGAAACTTTATTTTATTTTTTTTATGTCAGAATGGTGATCATATTTTTTCATCTTTTGTAATAATTACCCCTCTGAACCAAAATAATACACATAGGTAAAAAAAATATATTTACTTTTGAAATCATCTCTAAAAGAAACAATCCATCATTGTGTAAATAAAAGTATACTCTATTTTTTTTTTGCATATTTTTAATTCGTTCAAAAATAGATTTTTTAAAAAAAGAAATATTGTTGTGCATGAAAATGAAGAGGATAATGTGTGGAACAGAATGATTCCAAGTGGTTGAAAAAAGGGAAGAAAAAAAAAATAAGGATAAAAGGACAGATCAGAGCCTTTGACAATGATTGGATAGAGAGATATATATATAGGGCGGCTGGGTGAATAAAAACTATATAATAAAATTAAATAATATGTATTGACCTTAATAAAATAATAAAATAGGGTTTTCTGTGTAACGTGGAGGAGAAATGTATGTGTTTTACTTTTATAATAAAGTTTTATTTCTTCTTATTCATGGGCGAGCATTATGGGTTTGATTAATGCTTGGTTAGCTTAGCTTAATTTAATTATAATAATGTTAATAATAAAGTATAAAGTATAAAGTATAAAGGGATGATTGTTATGATGAGATTTTGGCTTAGGAGCAAAGTCTTGTTTGGGTCCCATAATGATTAATAATCTTTTTGCCAGTTCTTGAATGATATTGGGTACCCTCTCCTTTCAATCTATTATATCTTTCCCACTACTTCAACGCTCTTTTTTGCTCTTTTCTTTTCATATTCTTGTTTAACTGCTCACCTAATCCATACCTTATGCGGTTCGATCCATATACGAAACGATGATTGAAGTGTTTAAGGTACTCCAGTGCTTCGTTTAGAAGCAGCTTTCACCTTTGAGTACGGTAGAGTTTGATACGACTTTTAGAATATTCTATTATGGTCATAAAATCTTAGTCGTGTTCATATGGCTTCATAACCTGACCAACCTAGGTTGAGTTGACATTTTTTCTGTTTGGGTTAACTCGATCAACTTGAAAATAGGGTTACAATCCAACCCAATCCTACTTTTAAAAGGGTCAAGAACATTTAACGTTTGTAACCGATGTTAATGATACGTTGTGACCTATACCTAACCATCAAAATCCAAGATTGGGTTGTAAACTCTATTAAGGTTGAGATTTCGGGTTGGTTGGTCCAAACGAACTTGTGTATACCCTAACTGTATTTCGTATAATGGGTTGCAGATAGAGATAAGATGTAGAGGGCAAGAAGTGGAACCATTTTGGACATTGCAGCATGTAAGAGATAGCATTTGGACAGCTTCTTCTTCATCATCAGACTCACTCTTCACTTTGCTTCCTCACTCCTCACCCACACATCATCTAATGCTCCTTCACTATGGGAGAAAGCCTTAATCATTCCCCTTCCCCCTTCTCTAACTTTTCTTTTTTTTTCTTATATGTTTTTGTTTTAAGATTTTATTTATTTACGTGTATTCTCAATATTTTTATCTTACCCCAATTTGATTCAGCAATGAATTTATATGTATGGAGATCGAACCAGTGACTTACGAATAAAATAGAGGTCATATGGTGATATGCCACATGCATTTCGACACTCGGAGAATTGTTTCTTATTCCAATGCATTCCTTGTTGGTTGTGGTCGAGGACAAGACGAGTATTAGAGTCATGGATCATTGAAAGCACGTGGTGAAAAGAAAAAACAACGAGAACCCCACCGATAAGGCGTTTGTTAAGTGGTCATTTCATGAGGACAATCATACTCTGAAAATGGAATTTACTTTGGACAAAAGCTTCTTTCTTTTACATCATCAACTAGACAGGACAGGTCAACACCTCTTTACAGTAATAAGCTTCTTCTTCTTCTTTTAATGATTGAAATTAAGTAACAAAGATAAACACCTAATGAAATGGATGAGTGTTTAGAAGCTGTGCAATTGGGTTAGCATGTGTACCAACTCATCACTTGAAGGTCTGTCCGCTGGCTCATCTGATAAGCACACTACAGCTATCCTCACTGCCATTACCATTTCATCTTCTTCCCCTTCTTCCCCTGTGATACTCTTGTCGAGCGCTTCTCGAGCCTCCCCCGCCAGCTGCAACTGTTGTAGCCACTGTCCTAAGCTCCCTCCACTCCCTGCTTCTCTGAAGAATGCATCTGCTGGATCTCTGCCTGTTAGTAGAACAGCCAGTATCATCCCGAAGCTGAAGATGTCGCTCTTGTCGCTGTATCTGTCAAAACTGGAAACCACAAACGTCGAATCTGCTTAGAACTACTGTTCGAGGAAATGCTCATCAATGAAGCTGCTTGTAACATCCCAAATACACTCCTAGCAAATATAGTTCGTTTTGACTTGTTATGTATCGTCGTCAGCCCCATAGTTTTAAAATGCATCTACTAGTAAGAGGTTTCCACACTTTTATAAGGAATATTTTGTTTTCCTCTCGAACCGATGTGCGATCTTACATTCCACCCCTCTCGGGGCCCAACGTCCTCGTTGGCACACCACTCGTCGTCTAATTCTAATACCATTTGTAACAACCCAATCTCACTTCTAGCCGATATTGTCCGTTTTGGCCCGATACATATCGTCGTCAGCCTCACGTTTTAAAACATGTGAACTAGGGAGAGATTTCCACACCCTTATGAGGAATGTCTCGTTCTCCTCTCCAACTAATGTGGGATCTCACAATCCACACCACTTGAGGGCCCAACGTCCTCACTGGCACACCGCTTGGTGCTTGACTCTCATACCATTTGTAACAACTCAAGCCAATTGCTAGCAGATATTGCCCGTTTGGACCCATTACGTATCGTCTCACCCTCACGATTTTAAAACGCATACACCAGGGAGAGGTTTCTACACCCTTATATGGAATGTTTCATTCTCCTCTACAACCGACGTGGGATCTCACACTTCTAAACCGAGTAAAACAGAGAATACTGAACATCCAAAGTTCATTGATTCACAAGAAGACTACTAAAACCATATTCTTTCCTAAGAAGACATACAAAAGATCAAGTACTAGAACCATTTCATCTTCAATTGTTCAAAAGTTTAGCAATAATTTAAGCCTTACACACACTTGAACAAATCATTATCAAATAGACTTGAAGGTTTTAGAATTCAAACCTGCAGTCCTGGAAGCACTCAGGGGAGGTATAGGCAGAGGTAGCAGCCATATCCAACTTGGCGAATAGCTTAGCCAAGCCGCAATCAGCCAACCTGGGTTCAAACTCAGCATCCAACATCACATTGGAAGGCTTCAAATTGTAGTGAAGAATGTGAGGATCACACTCAAAGTGAAGATACTGAAGCCCTTTTATAACCCCAACAGCAATTCCAAGCCTCACTTCCCAACCCAATCTCACCTCATTATCTCTAACTCTTTTCATCACATCCTCAAGGCTCCCTGTTCCCACATAATCATAAACCAACCACACCCCTTCCCCTTCCCCAACATAAGCCCTTAAGCTCATCAAATTCCTATGCCTCAACCTAGCTAGCCTCTCTAGCTGCTGCTGTGACTGCCTCTTCTCCGACTTCCTCGCTGCCGTGTTCGTGAACCCCTCGAGCCGCTTTACGGCTATGGTCAGCCCATTGTCCAGAACTGTCCTGTAGTACTTTCCATGAGGGTTGGAACCCAGAAGCTGATTTTCGTTTCTGAGGGCGAGATGGAGTGTTTTGGGGTGGATAATGGGGGAGAATATAACAGGGCCTTTCAGAATTGGGGTTTTGTTAAGGTATCTGACGAAGCTGCGGATTAAACAAGCGAAAAGAAGGGCACCCATTAACCCTGTTGCTACGCCCAAGAGCACGCTGAGGATGATTCTTCGAACGCCATTTTTAAACGGCGGAGAGATTATTGGCGTTGGTGATGTTGATGATGTTGGAAATGGCCCTGAGGAAGCGAGGTGCTGGGTTGTTCTTCCCTGGCATTTAGCATCGGAGGAATGGTGTAAAGAGATTAGCAATAGCAAAAGGATGATAACCTTAACGCTGGGTTGTTTCGATTTCTTCCCCATTTGAAGAGCAAAATTTCCAACAATCATTGAATGGCTACATATTTGTACGCTCGAACTTTGTCGGCCCACATTCAAATCTCGAACGAATCATTGAAATTGAGAATCCGGTGGACTCGGCATTGAATAAACAAGAGTGAAGAAGGTTGTTGAGTAGAAGGTTTTTGCATCAAGAAAAGCTCAAAAACAGAGAGACCCAGAAAGAAAAACGACGAAAAGGAGGGAAGAAGGGTGTATAAATGGAAGGTTCCAGGTACCCAAATGAAAGAATTGACTCAAAAACTCAAATAACCAGAAGAAGAAGGAAGAGAAACAGACAAAACAAAGACATGTAATGTTGTGAAAGGAATTCAAAGAAGGAGAGAAAGGAAATGAACAGCCAATGAAGAGAGAGAGTGAGGGAGGGAGGCAAAGGGGGAACAGAACACAGCTCCTCTCTTCCCGCCTTTTGAGAGTGACGAAGTGGGTCCCACTGCCACATCACTCCTAGAGTCGCTTTCACCTAGGAACAGCCGAAAGCACCGATCACCTCCACAGAGAGAGCTATTGAATCCCATCCGTTGGTTTCTGTCGGGGACGAGATCAAGACCGTTGGTGGGGTACTCCTTGGAATTTGGGCTTTCCCCAATTCGTATTTTAGAAAATAAAAAATGATTAATTTAGGGTTACAGAAATGGAGCTGTGGTCAAGCATGTCCGACTGCTAAAGCTTCTCTTCTTTTTTTTCCCTTTTTTTTTTATTTTATTATTATTCATATTTATTATATATAATCATATATAATTATACCCCCCAGGCCCCACCCCTTTTATCTTTTCTTTTTTTTTTAAAAAAAAAAAGAAATAAAAATAATAATTTTGTGGTGGGGGATTGGGCCCAAATAGGCCCATCTTGTATTGGGCCCCAGAAAATCTCATAAAGAGGCTCCATGTCCAATAATGCAAAATCGGCCCATAACTATATACATTAAAAAAAAGATGCTGATTATTGATACAACAAACAGCTAAGGCTTTCATTAATAAATATTATAAAATAAAAAATAATAATAATAAAAAAAAAAGAAAAAAACAAAAGGGGCAGGCAACTCCAAAAGCCAAACTAACTGTGGCCATTTTACAATAATACAACTCTGTTGGACTAACTTGCAAATATTGCCCAAGGGGGCAGGCAAGCTGACCTACCACTCTCTTTCACCTTCTCAAAAACCAAAAAAAGAACAAAANCTTCCTTGTCTGGAATTTCACCACAACAATCTCCTCATCCATTTGAATCAGCTAGTATAGCAACCAGCTCCACATCATTCAGTTTTAACTCTACTGCCAGCTCTAGAGGGCTTTTACCGTCTCCGTTCATTGCTCGTGGGTCGGCTCCCCTGCAACGTATACACCCAACGATTAACGACAGGGAACTAGGGTGAAAATGTTGAATTAATCTCTTTTATCACACTATCTAACCTGGAAAGAAGCAATTTGGCAAACCCAGTTCTGCCTTTAACGATACATCGGTGAAGAGCTGATTGACGTCGAGAATCAATGGCGTTAATGTTCGCACCACATTGTAAAAGGAGCTCGAGCATACTGATGTCTCCAGTTTCGCATGCGAGATGCAGGAGTGTGCAGCCATCTAGATCCTCCAATGGCTGGCCTTCACTCGTACCTCCCAAGTTCGAAGAGCTTGTAGATCTCTCCGCAAAATCACTGGATTTGTTTTTATGTTCGAGGCCAGTCGGGTCCTGCATTAACATTACTTTAGCAAGAGTCAAAGAGCCACATGCCACTTGCTTATAAACCGCATTTACGTCTGCTTCCGAGTTTATAATGTGACGATAAACGGCTTTCTTGTCGTTCGAGCGAACACCATCCCAGATCTGTTGCGCTACTAAATGAGGATACTGATTTTCCTTTGGTTTCCGAACGTAAGCCTTTTCTGCATACTGACATCCAAAAAGAAGCAACAAGCATGAATAAGATCAGTGAGTAGCCTATATCATGTCCCTCAGAAGCTCAAATAAGATTAGAGAATTTGTTGCCATTTGACATCTCAGGAGCTAATCAAGCATATGTTGGACAAATGTTGCCAAACCAAAAAAGTTCGCTGAGTTGTCGTGTGAGATGTCACATCAGTTGGAGAGGGGAACAAAGCATCCTTATAAGGATGCGGAAACCTCTCCCTAGTAGACGTATTTCAAAACTGAAGGGATGTTCAAAAGGAAAACTCCAAAGAGGACAATATCTGCTAGCGGTGGGCTTAAGCTGTTACAAATGGTATTAAAGCTAAACACCAGGCGGTGTGCTAGCGGGGACGCTAGACCCCCAAGGGAGGTGGAACGTGAGATCTCACATCGATTGAAGAGGGGAACGAAGCATTCCATATAAGGGTGTGGAAACCTTTCCCTAGTAGACGCGTTTTAAAATCTTGAGGAGAAACCTAGAAGGGAAAACCCAGAGAAGACAATATCTGCAAGCAGTGGGCTTAGGCTATTACAAATGGTATTAGAGCTAGACACCAGGCGGCGTGCCAGCAAGGAAGCTGGATCCCCATGGGAGATGGATTGTGAGATCCCACGTTGGTTGGAGAGGGGAACAAAGCATGCTTATAAGGATGCAGAGACCTCTCCCTAGTAGACGTGTTCCAAAATTGAGGGGATGTCCAAAAGGAAAAGCCCAAAGAGGACAATATCTGCTAGCGATGGGCTTAGGCTATTACAAATGGTATCAAAGCAAAACACTAGGCAATGTGCTAGTGGGGACGCTGGACCCCCAAGGGAGGTGGATTGTGAGATCTTACATCGATTAAAGAGGGGAACGAAGCATTCCATATAAGGGTGTGGAAACCTTTTCCTAGTAGACGTATTTTAAAATCTTGAGGAAAAACCTAGAAGGAAGAGCCCAAAGAGGACAATATCTGCAAGCAGTGAGCTTAGGCTGTTACAAATGGTATTAGAGCTAGACGTCAGGCGGCGTGCCAGCAAGGAAGCTAGACCCCCAAAGGAGGTGGATTGTGAGATCCCACATTGGTCAGAGAGGGGAAAGAAGCATTTCTTATAAGGATGTGGAAATCTCTCCCTAGTAGACACGTTTTAAAACCTTGAGGGGAAACCCAAAAGAGAAAGCCCAAAGAGGACAATATCTGTCAGAAGACGTGAACAAACAAACTAGAAGATAAGTGATATCACACCTTTGCATGAATGAACTTCTCCTTCACTGATATTGGATCAGAATGGCTGGGTTTGCTGATAGAATGCATTTGCTGTTTATCAAACCTGTACAAGCTTCACCATAAAAATAAGTGATGAATGTTAGCAAAACCAAATTGAATCAAATAAGATATTCAACATTGTGTTCACAAACTTTTGACTTGACTCAATAGTGAAGTTCATTTACCCTGTCGTAACGAGATCGACCTGAAAGGAACTTCTCGATTGCAGCATCTCCTCCCAAACCGAGTTCGCAAACGTATTTCCAAGAGACTGAAACAAACTGATCACTGAAGGTTCCCACACTTTCACATCTAATGTAAGGGATCTCACCTACACACAATATTTTCAACAAATCATTACATAATACGACACGCACATATTGCCCCGAGTTCGAGATATTCACCTTTGATATATGAACACCGAGATTACGGTGAACGCCAGAACATTCAATACAAACAAGAACACCGAGATTCAAAGATGCCCAGTCGGGCTCAGGAGCACCACAATCCGCGCACTTATCGTTCCCGCATACTCTACGAAGTATGTCTATTGGCTTCTCAATTTTCATAGTCGAACGTTGCTGCTGCAAGTTTCTAGAAGGGCGTTCCAAATGCGAGGAATTAAGATTTCTTTCAGATGTGTATTCGTCAACCCCTGTCTGATCAAAGTCAGAACTTTCAAAAGAACTACTCTCACTGGTAGACCTGTTGTGACCACTTCCCATGGGACTACCCGCAAGACACTGATCAAAATGTTACACAAATAAATGTTAACATTAATATTCGAAAAACATCCCGAGTCGAGCAAGAAGAAAGGCAGAGTAATACCCTCTCTGGAGCCTGAGAACTTAGTAACGAAGCGATAACTCCAGTTATTTTTTCGATCCAATCCATTTGATCAAGTGCACTCTCTGCCTGCACTAACATGCAGAAATAGATTTATAGGGAACCTTTATCTTGTTTCATACAAAGATTCTAGAAGTGAAGCATTAATTTACAGCCAAAACCAGCCCCTAAATCAAACCTGCAAAGTATAGCTCTTGGTCGGTGAAATGATGCGAAAGCAAAACCGAAGATCGGACTGGTCCGCATCAACTTTGATCGTTGAAGTGAGCAGGTTCACTGTATGATGAGCTACAGATTTCTCATCATGCACCCCACTTTGATTGTGGGAAGAAAGCCAGCGGCTCAAAAGGCCAGAACCAAGCTCTGAACTATTCCTCTGACCAGATAGCTGCCCTGTAGTTGCCTAAAATAAAGCCATCATACACATGAAGCTAATCAGAAGCTAATGTATAAAAGATAGCTGCCCTGTAGTTCCTGCTCATGACAAGGTTAACATGATTTAATTACTCACAGATGATTTGCTGCATTGCTTGCGGTAATAATACAGCAATCCCCGGCTATCAAGAACGAAAAATCGTCTTTTCCAGTCACCCCTCAAGTTCGAAGAACGCTTTGAGAGATAACCTTGTCGAATGGTTTGAACCTAAATTATGGTTGAACTATAAAAATATGGCCATGCAAAAAGGAGCCTACTGCCTAATGCACCTTAGGGGAACAGTGATATAGTGCAAATGGACACACAAAGATGCAATATTTCCTCCTGACCTTTCCTTTGGCAGCAGATTGCATGACTTCCTCTATCATTTTATGTGAGCTTCTACCAATGGCTTGAATACCATCTCCTCCATTAGGTGATCCATTCGAACCATTGGATGACCACCTACTCTCCCGATCAACCTGCCTCTTGTACTCTTGCATCCGTTCACTAAGAGCAGCCTGCTCATAGTTCGACCTTTCTCTTGATTGCTGGGCATACGTCAACACCTGCCAAACAAAACCACATCGTGTTATTTTAACCCCAACAATTATATAAATCCACAGCTGATCAATCTCATGTAACATTGAATAGTCAAACGCCTCAAAGCATACAACAATCGAAATTCTTCATAGCCGTCATGCAGAGAATACAACAAGCGGCCCAACCAAAATAATAACCGACACTCGTTAATGAATACCCATTTTAGCCGAAAACAAAATAGAAGACAACCTGATTAATATATGGCTCCATCTGATGCAACAATTCATAACCCTGCAAGGAGGAGGTAAAAGATGAGTAGGAATATGCCGATACAGTTAACGAATATGCCAAAAATAATTTACAAGAATTCACCTGTTTGAAGTAACGAAGATGCGCATCCATTGTCCCACTCACTGCCTCTAAGAATTCGAACCTTTTTTTGGCCTCGACATTAGAAAGAGCAGTCACCTACAAAGATCGATAACAGTATAAAATGCTCTGAGTTTAGTTATTTGAAATATAATTCGAATCATATAACAATGATCAGACAAAAGTGCAGAAATTACTAGAATAAAGCGCGCTTGCTCAAATGCAGATCTAGCGTTATGAAGTTCCTGGAATGTGTAACACCAAATTATATCTAATGAGCGAATTCAATACCACTTAACTATGTTCTAAAAATATTAGGATGAGAAACTTTAAAACTTTGGCTTAAGCATAATACCTCTTCCAATAGACTAGCAACGTCGTTTTTAGTCCCTTTTCTCAGTGACAGGAATTTTTCACGAGCCTGCAATGTCATATGTTTCTGAAGTTAACTAACAGAAGTATCCAACAAGGCATAGATTAAAAAAACCATCAAAAGAACTGAAACTACTAAAATCAAGCGCTTTCAGTTGCTTCGGTCGATTCTACATGAACTTTAGCTATATATTTCATACAGAAGTTCCAACAATCACACACCTGGTCATAGAGAAGGCTAGCCTTGTCAAAGCGCTTCCTTGCTTCCTGCACTAACAATAGATCCCTTAAAAGAGGTACTCACAAACAGACAAGCTGCATATTCGGTTCCTTATATATATTATATATAGTCTTTTAAGAAATATGAAACAGAAGGCGATAAGAAATCAACTTGAAGGAGCCAAGGGATTACAGAAATTTCCTCCAAATCATTAATTTAAAAAATTAAAAAAAGAAGTTCTGATTATTGAGCAAGAATGAAACTAAGCAATTTGTAATTTGTTGTACCTTGACTTCAAGCAAATCGAAATTGACAAACTGCATTAATCTGTCGTTAAGCATATGCTCCACCTGTCGAATAGAAAATGAAGAAAGATATCGAATATATTCTAACAGAGTATTATGCATCCATAAACTTTTTGGTGCCCACCACCTAAAAATTTCGAATTACAGAGAGAGAATACTGTATGAAGGAAAATTTAAATCATGGAAACAGATCAGTGGTCAATGACGTAAAATATAAATTTCATCCAGCTTTTACCAGACAAAACTAGAATGAACAATGATTAAAGAAAAAAACATGGAAGATGCACCATATTCACAGCACATTTACACAAGAGACCAAGTCTACCTGGGAACGAAGGACTTCCTTGTATGTCCCGATTTCCCTCAATGCAATTGTAAATTTGGTCATGACAGGTCCTGAAATATCGTCTACATGTTAATTGACCGAGCAATATTGAACTGTCGACTAGAAGATTTAGCTAAACTTGATATAAGAAGACAATCTGTAATAGAAGTCATACATTCAATGATCATTTGAAGAAAGAAAGCATATAGAGCAAGAGTTGTTGCAGATAAAGAGAAATTAATATGACTGCACTACGCAAACAACAAAACGCCACTAAGCAATCACAACCTTTGATGCAAGTGTTACTCAAAATCATGTGGTGTCTAACGTCTCGAGCTTGTGAACACGTCTATAACCAAATAAAGTTTAAATAAACAAGCATACCACCAAAAGCAACGCTGATTGGGTCATTATGCCCTCCCCCAAAAGTTTCCAGAGAACTTGCAAAAGCAATATCACCATCATATCCCTCACCAAGTCCTTCACTGCAAAATAAAGAAAGAAAGGGCCATTAGAAAATTCTTGCAGAATCTTGGCCTTGAGAGTAAAAGTTGTCGAAACCTATCTAACGGAAATTGCATTGAATATCAAAGAAAATCCTTGTGTGAGTGACTAAAGTCCTCTAGAGAAGATTCTGACTTCATGTAGAAGCACAACTGTATTGATACCGAAACTCCTTATGGAGGGACACACATATTTTCTAAACAACAAACAAAATGAAGAATCAAAAATGCCAAAATAGACGTACGTGTACTTTCGACATCCTTTAAAAAACTTCAAACTCCTCTCCCTCAATAATTCAGCACTTTCCTCCAAGCATTGTATCTGTATCACAAACGTTATTGACGACAAAAACAACTTTCGTATGAAAAATATTCCAATTGGTACAAGCACGCAAATTATTCATTCAAGGGTTCCAAAATAATACACTCATCTTTATAATTAGTGTAAGAGTAACCTAGCAAAACCAGCATATTTGCAGATAAACGAATCTCAACATGTATTTAACTGCATGAAGAGAACCAAATCAGAATTTACAAAATTTACAATAGCATCTCTGTAGTCAAATCATTTACAAAATCTCAATCCTCTGGCTGTAGATAAATCATTTACCAGCATCTGCTTAAAAATCTAAAGGTAATGGTTCTAACTTCTTCCAATTGCAAGCTTGAAGACCGTCTTGTATCCATTTTACTTCCATAATTGTTCCATTTTTACTCTCTCAAATTTACATGCGCTTGCTAATTACATTATTAGATATTTTCAAAGATTTACCTTCCGAACATCTGGGATCCACTCAAGTACCTTCCTATATCAAAATTTTGCAAAATTTTGTTTAAAGTATAATTGGAAGACAAGATGCATGTATCACATGGCGGTCATGTACAGAGCAATTACGTAACTTTTATAGACAAACCAGGGAAATGAAGGTATGTTGTTAAGAAGGCAAGGATGAAATCATCCAGTTAATGTTCCTTCGAATAATTGTTTGGGTTATACTCTTTTCTTGATCAACTCAAATTGGAGTGCCTTTCGGTATGCTCCTAGGAGTGCTAATATTAGTTCCTACGCTTTTCTACATCGGAGAAAAAGTTGTCTCTGTTTCATTAGATGACATGGAGAAACCAAGGTACTGTCCATTTGGGAACAAGCCAGCCAAAATCACTTCCATCTTCTTCTTTTTTATTTTCCTTTTTGAGTGTTCATTATATATTCATGATATCTTCGAGAGATGATCCATCTTGGAAAGCTCTGTTTTTTTTGGTGGGTAAACTTTTAAGGTCAATTGACTGGCAGTCCAGCACTCGGTTTAAAGAAAACAGCAGTAATCATATGGTATGGTTTTATCTTAACAATCTCAGACAGTAAAAGAAAGACTAGTAACTAGATTGTTTAGGATTAAAATGGAGACAGTACAGAGAGATCTGGAAATGAGATAGATTTATGGTATCTCTTTGGTCAATTATTACATATAAATCAACAATGTTGATACGTTTTCTGCACGGTTGATCTGTTATCATATTTTTCCTTTTATGGTAACCTTCAAAGGCATGGGGATTAGTGATGGCGGTGGTCATTACCTTTACAGACTGTAACTATTTGTTCATATCCTTTTACCAATTTTAAGATGCTAGAAATAAAAAAATAAGGAACAACCAAACAGACTTGGGAAGTGTGACATAAAGAAGATAGCAAAACTGGAAAACATTGCTCGGGATAAGAACTCAAGCATTCAAATAATAGGATCTTTCCTTTCAAAGATATACATATAGACACGCACTCAAATGCATACGCATACAGAAATTTCAAAATTCTAATAGGGACTGTCAATGCCTAAATTTCAAAAACTATACACTTAATTCCCGCCCTAAGAACAGGTAGCAATCCAATTTTCGAGGGCAAGTAAATTTTAAATTTGGGAATAATAGAATTTCTTGGAATAGGCTCATTAAACCAACATCTAACCATTTAAATGACGACCAAGCTATCTAGTAATTTACTGAAGGACGATGGATATAAGTGGCATATCCGTTCATTAAAGGAACTTTTCCAAAATGATATTGACCGCTTGCTTGGCCATGAAACAAATATGGAAAGTGTTCATTAAAAGAAAAGGACGGTTTGCAGGATTCACAGACGGGTTCATCGAAATTTATTAACACCCTAAAACTTCTTCCTCTAGTTTCCTTGTATGTCTCAGAAACCGGATGATAATTAATACCCAGAAAAATTGAACTCAATAGAGAAGATGAAATTAAGAAAAAAGCGCATACACATGAATTATAAAGTTGAAAAGGAGAGGAAGAGCTGACCTGCTTGCGGAACATAGGAGAATCATCAAGCTTCGAAAAAGGCATTTTGAGAGACAACAAATATAGTTGCAGCCAAGAGGGAAAACCAAATGTCAATCAGAAGGCGCCATTAAAACACGATCAGGGTAAAGGGGAGCAAAGCGAGACATGGATACCCCAAAAAACGTGAAAAACAGAATCAGATCTTCCACATTCTAGTCCATGATGAACAACAAGAAAACCCCAGAAAAAGAAACGCAAGAAACGACCACACTATGAAGAGAAGGAGAAAAAGAAGGGTAAGAAGAAGAAGAGCAAGGCAGAATAGGGGAAAAAAGAGAAAACCCAGAAAAGAAAAGGGAAGAATTATTAACCCAGAGGGGTAGAGAAGATGATGAACAGAGAGAGAGGGGACTTTTTTTACAGCTCCGAAAAAGAAGAGAGGGATTAGGAAGGGAATTTAATGATGTAATCAGGTGAAAGGGGTGGGGGAATGGGAATGATTTGGTTTCAAAACCCTAGAAGAGGAGGAATGAGTGGGAAGAAAAGAAGGGGAAATGGGATTGAGAAGGAGGAGAGGAAGAAGGAAAATGAGGGCATTAATGGATGTGGGTTACGGTGTTGTTCGTTGTATGGGGAATTGGATGGGAGTTTGATAAGCTGAGGAGATTTTCAGAATCTCTAATCTCTTCTTCGCTTCTGATGAACATTATTAAAACCTGAAAATGTTGAAAATGTTGAAAATGTTGAGAAAATGTTGAAAATGTTGAAAGGGAAACAATGTGTGTGAGAGACGAGGAGAGACAGGGCACAGTCATTGATTAAAGCGAAAAAACAGAGCTTTTTTTCTCTGCCTTTGGCCCCTCCCTTTTTTTTCCCTCTCTTTCTCTCTCCTCTTTTCTTTTTTCCTTTTTTTTTTTTATTTTTTTATTTTCATTTTCAAAAAAAGAAAAATAATATACATCAAAAACTTTCAAATTTTACTAAAATAGACCTAAGGAAACTTTGGGTAAAAATGCTTAATTTTAAAAGTTTTAAGTTTATGTTCCAAAATGGAACATATTTCTAAATTTAAATATTAGAACATGTTTTTTTTTTTTCTTTTTTGTAAACGGAATGTAGCCGGGATCGGCGATTATCCGATGAGATTAGTCGAGTTATATGCAAACTGATCGAACACAATATAAAAAAATGAAATTCATTTTTTTCCCCATTTTAAATAGAAATGGAGGCAAAGGCAAGAGAAAGAAACAACGTCGTTTTAGGAGGGTGAAAGGAACGACGTCGTTTTGTTTAGAGTGGGAAGTGACAAAAATAGAATTGAGACAAGCCACCGCCTTTTGAGGGCGCGTGTCTGTCAATCCCAGACGACCACCATACGCCCAGAGCGGTGTCGTTTTAAAAGATAACAAAACAAAACAAAAAAAACAAATTCCCCAAATTATCATTTATCATTTATTCAAACTCCTTTCGAGTAATAACAAAAATAAGTATTTTTTGACTTTATTTTTAATAATATTATTATTTTATAATTTTTTTAAAATATTATAATTTTGAAAGAATATTACCATTTTTACCGTATTTTATATATTGTTCTAAATCAAATGACATGATATAATTTGTGCAATTAACTATCATTAAAATTCTCGTCTTATAAATTATTTTATTTTATTTATATTTATTACTAAATATGGTTTTTAAATTCTTTATATTTGGATGATTATAAATGATTAACGGATAATTTTTGGTCAACTTAATTATTTAACTATATTATTTATACCCAAATGTTTGGACACATTTACAACAAGAATATGAATGGAAAGACTATATATATATATATCTACAAGTAATTAAAGGAGGTGACTGGTGGACACGTGCTGCAGAAGCGCGTGTAGATGGTAGAGGAAAGAGTTTTACCATCTTAGAATCTAATGTGGCACACAACTGTGTTATGTCCCACCCAAAGTGGGGCCCCTTTTTAAAAAAAAATAAAATAAATTTCCCTCCTTTTCTTTTTTCTTTTTTTATTTTTGGGAGAAATCGGAAATGGATGATCCAATAGAGAGAAAGGATATACCAAAAAGAAAAAACCAAAAATTATGTGAGGGCCCACTTGTTTCTGTCCAAAATGATCTCCACCGTTGATCCGAGGGTTTTTGTAAAAGAAGAAGATGGTACAAATCAAGCACAATCTAAACTATGTTTGTATCTTTTTTTTTTCTTTTTGGAGTAAAAATTTAATGAATGATGGATGATGAAATAAGATGGGAGAGAAACTTCCACCTCCAACTCACAAAATCCTCAAAGAGAGGGAATCAAACAAAACTTTCTGTATGATTGGATGATCCAAATAATCAAACCATCCTATGGGGTCGATTGGATTAGATTTTTCCTCGATTTGGGTTATGGTTAATTATTAAAAAACCCCAAACATTCATTTAAGTTTGTGGGTCGGAGCTAGTTTGGTTCAGCCAACCCGAAAATAAGGCTAAATCATCCTAACCCTAAACCCTACTCTTAGGATGGATATTTGATATTTGAAACATGTATAAGTAAAACATTACGACGGTTGAATTTTATGGTATTTTAGTTATTAATATATAACGGAAAATATTGAGAAATGAATGAAGTTGTTGGGGAGGGGACAAAGATGATTATTGTGTGGGGTAAAGTGCTTAAGCTTCTTCATCAACTCTCCACCATGATTGAGGAATATTTTTGTTTCAATCATATGCCTTTATGCTTACCGTAATAAAACATTTCCTTATTTCTTTTTTCTATATTTTTTTTCCTCATGCATGAAAAAAAGAGTACAAAATTATGATCAAATATCCATATGTATTAAGTTAGGTGAAATTCCAATTAATTTGAAAAATCATTGGTACAAACAAAAGTCACATACAAACAATTAATTTAATCATAACAAGAAAGAAAACATATGGAAACAACAAAATCTATGTTTTTTTTTTTTTTTTCCTTCTGCAAATTGTTTCTAAAATTCTATCCTACCAAAACGATGTTTCTTTTGCATGATTCTCAAATCATTATACTGTTCCTAAACACCTAAGGAGAGAAAAAAAGAAACAAGTATATGGTGGGTAGCTTGTTGGGAAGAACCATGTGTTCTTGTTGGTTGTAACCTAGGAGAATACCTATCTCGACTCGGTTAAGACAGATGTTAAGGAATTCCAAGGGTCCGAGCGAGACATTTTGAGAAAGACGAGAAAAAAAGACAATAAAAAATTCTTCTATGTTTTCATTTTGATGATCCCAATAAAGTTTTTAGACATGATTTTCCACGTAGGCCAAAAATAGTGTTTGAGAATAGATGGAAAGTTATAAGAAAATGAGGAAAAGAAGAATGGGAGTGGAACTTTACTTTATGATGAAGTGAAGAGAAGACTATGCTATGGCCTATGTCCTTCCACTTTTTTGACCAATTTGCATCTCTTTCTATGAAATTTGGATCAAACCTTTTGCTTTTTAAGCCATACCACCGTTGCTTCTACCATCTCCCAAACCCACTTTCCTTTCTTTTCACACTCTTATTCAATACTCATTTTTAACTCCTATCCTATACATGGTGCAACGTTCTTTCTAGTCACATCTCCAAAGCCTCAAATGTTAATGATAACAAGAAAGAGAGAAAGACACTTAGGAGAGAGAAAAGATGAACAAGTTTAAGCTTAATAGTGACTATTGAGTTCAACATTTGGGGTAAGAACTTCCTTACTAATGTAACTCAATCAAATAATAAATAAACACTACCAAAATCAAGGACTGATACTAACATGGATAATTCCTTGATGTTGAGAGAGAATCAGATATTACCATGAGAAAATCAGATATTAACACTTCTATGAAGTCTATTTAAGCTTCTTATATGTTTCTTTGGTCACTATTCTTTCAGCTTTCTTGCCTTGATTCAACACTCAAGGAAAAGCCAACGAGGGGAGGTTAGATAGAGATTCCATATGAACTACTTTTGGAATTTTGGATTCTATTGAGATATTGTCTTTTTTTTTTTTTTTTTTTTNATCCAAGACTTAGAGTTAGATGTTTCTTTGGTCCCTGAGGTTTCATAATAGACACTCGACCCTAAGGACTACAAGGAGGCACAAAAAGTGAAAGAGGATTGACCTCTACCATCAAGCAAGGAAAGAGACCTCTTTTCTCCTTCCTTCAATATGCATAGCACGCTTGACTAATAGTTTCAAACCTTGATGACTCCAAGAACTAAAATGTCTTCCTATCACCCTAAACAATATTATAGGGGGCAGCTGTTACCCCTGATGTATAAATTTTCACCCAAAATTTTAGTTTCATCAAATTTAATACTACACTGTATAGTAGTGCAATTTTTATATGCAATTTAGGCTAATTCACTCCGGAAGAAAAAGGGCAAATCCCTAAGAAACCTACTATTTTCGATAAAGATCAAGTTTCGGCACAAGGAAATCTATTTGTATCTCAATGACTGATCACATATATTCCAAATTTCAGTTAACCCGGCGAATATAGTTTTTTTTTTTAAAAAAAAAACTCAAACAGCTCAACAATATATTTAAAATCAGTACAGAGCATCTGGCAAGCATCAATTATAAAGATCCAACCTTTATCTCATCGAAACTTTGGATCCATGTCTGCCGTGCCAATGCAGTTCATCTTTGAGAGCCCCACCTGGGTTCGCCAGTGGCCTGAAATACATGACATTAAACTTAAGATGAACCCAGAAAAAATCCTTCAGTAATCCTATAAAATTCCCAAGTAAATCAAAGACTTCAAACACATTTGCAAATAATAGTAGACAACTACAGATGGAAATATCATTTTGCGTGATGAATGAGGATGTAGCAGTAATACACTGTTAAAACATCATCATTTTATACATACAGACTATACAGATAATCTCTTGCAATATAAAAGGTGGGCAGGAAGAGACATTTCTATGACTGAATTTTTCGAACAAGTTCAAGTTTAAAGCTCACCAATGCGCATCACTTTGGATAGAGAATATCATAGTGACCAGGACGATAGAGCAAAGTAATGAAAGGGATCTTTATCTCAGAGCCAACATTAACACCTGAGACATCATTAGAAGCAGGAACAAAATCATGGTGATTTACACTGATGCCACCAGAATCACAAGAGCTCCGATCGAGGTACAGAACACGGATTGGCACACCCAATGCATCAGATAATGCAATTATGTGTACATGATCACTCTCTTCACCCATTGGTTCAACTGCTGATTTGCAGAACTGTGCCAGAAAAGATAAAATGAGAACGAGATTGGAAATCATGATATAAAGGTTATTCTATCTTCTTAAATAAGAGAATAAAAGGATTCTGATGCACAAAAATATGGGATAATAAGACCAAAGCAATTTCATTTTAATCCAGATAAAACAATGGACCAAGGTCTTGTATATTTAATACAAACAAACAGTGAGAACCAAAATCCTGACTAATTGGACAGAATATTTTTTCTAAAATCCGTAAATGTTTGGATCAATTTTTACACACCTCAACTATTCTTACAGGACAACTGTCTACCCTACTGCATTAGATAGCAAAGAAATTCACAGGAAATTAAAACCTGGGTAGGTGCTACCATTGCTTGAAGCCTTGAACCCATGCCCTTTGCACTCTATTATTTACATACCCTTTATTGACAACTAGGTTACTCAAGGAGGTCTTGTTTACTAAAATTAAATCTGGATCAGGAAAAAGAAAATTGTGGTAGATATTGTTTGTTGACAATTAAATTCTTAGAATGAGTCAGAAGTTCAATATATGTAGGACCCACTAAATGGTAGAGATTTTTTTAAAAAAAATTGGACCCAGAGAATAGGAGTAGGCAATTGATAATCATTTATGATGTAATGATGCTTCTCCAAAATACGAACACGATTCTTCATTTTTAAGTGGGTTGCCCTTATTCTATTCCCCACTCGAAGTAAACAAGGGAATGTGAAAGATCCAATATTATTCCTGTCCAAGGTAATATGATCTAAAATCATCATTATTGCATACTAGGTATAATCTGTTTCTGCTAGAAACTACACTTAAAACTCGCTACCCAAACGAATCAACTTAGGTTTCAACATAATTTGTATGCTCAAATTTGCAACATAAATCTAAATATAATAAAGGCCAACAAATAATGTAAAACTTGTTTGAAGTTTTACAAATTTAAGAAACCTGATCAACCGTTCCATGTGTCAATCCCATAATAAAAGGCTGAAAAAATTCTGAACGCTTTTGTATTTCACCTGATGTAACAAACCTGAAAAACATAACAACTAGCAAAACAAATTTGTCAGAAGAAACAGAAAGAGCGAGGCGACTGAATATTGAATTTACAAACATCACCGACCATAATCAGAGATAGATTGGTCTCGACTCCTTAGAACAAGTTCATCATGACTGTATTCAAGAAAACTAAGAGTCAAAGGCAATCATGAATGACCGATTTCACAGCTGAAAGCAACAGAATATTCCACTATAAAATAAAATTCGAGAATTGAAATTCCAAGGTAGAAGGGCAGGGCACTGACACCTTATAGAATTTTCATTTCCTTGAAGAGCACTTTCCAGCTGCTCAAGGAATAGCTGAAAAGATATTTTAAACATACCTATTAATCAGAAATTATATTTAAGACAACCACCGTTAACCGAGGATATTTAGCTAGTTTATACCGAAAGGAAATAAAGACAACAATAATAAATAAGGATGAGTCTAGACATCTCGATTCTTTTAGGTGGTGGAAATTCAGGACAATGTTTTTAGAAGTACGAAGCACGATGAAACAGAACAGCTCTTTAAGGGTTCATGTGCAAGATACAAAACGAAGCGAGGACTTCAATGAGGTGAAGCACTCAGTACATAAAATGTTCAAATTAAGAATTAGCATGAACTATGAGATAGAGGCATAATGGATTAATTATTAAAAACATCCTCAGTATAAGTCCTTGACAAGCCGCTATTCAAGCCAAAAACATACTATAGCATCACAAATTGCAAGGAAAACATCTCGGCAACAATAAAATTGATGTAGCACTATTTCTATCTGGTATGTTCGATAGCACATTTTGAGATTGTAAGAACAGTTGCTTCTAAACTTCCACCGACTTGAGTTAAATGGGAGAAATAAGCCAATATTGCTTAGAGCAGGGATTAGACATTCAAATAATAAACTAATTTTTTAAAAAAATGGGCACAGAAACAATTTACCTCAAAAAAATCTTCGAAAGTAATTTCTGTATATCCCAGACTTCGAAGTGTTTTCCTACAATTTTCCACATTTATTTTGATCCGATCAACTTCAGCAGTGTCTTGCGACACTAAAATATGTTCCTGGTTAGAGAGGCCAAGTCAGTAGCAGCTGAAGTCCGATGATGTACCAAAAGTACAATAACCAATCAGCTGAGATACATTAAAAGTATTTAGACTTACAAGATACGAAAACATGAAGCTGCGGAGAAAGCAATTCCCATCACCGCGTGTTCGACGAATGGCAGCATATTGGCCGCTGAGCACCTGCAGAACATGTAATATAAATATATTCTAAGAAAAACTACTCTCCCAATAATAACAATAGAATAAAGGCAATAAATAAAACCTTAATTTTCTCCAGCAAAATGGGACTTCCGGATTTATATTCAGCTTCTAAAGAAGAAAGTGGTTCCTGCAGCTCCTTTGCCATTAAGATTCATTAGGGAGTAAAAGAAAGATCAATTGATTAGACCATCTTAGAGCTATGAAGCTACAAAGAGGAATTCAAAAGCACCTCATCCAACAACAAACAACCAACCCTACCCCAAGCTCCATAAGAGGGTTAGAGACATAAGCCCAAAAGCTGAACTCCAAAAAATGTCAATAAACTTACATAAAGTTCAACTTTTGAAGCAAACAACGGTGCTGAATCCCTCCAACATTTCTAAACTCCAAATAATTTCTAAATCTATGCTTAGAAACTCTGTTGGTAAACAATGTTTTATGATTTTTCCAAACATGGTATGATTGATAAAATAAGGGTATCCACTTCATAGCATAATATGGAAAAAGAAGGGAAGAATAAAGATTAAAACTTGGTTTCCTACTTGCATAGGTGGATGAAGCATGGTCCTTGAATGCAAATAAGGATTTAAAAATGGATAATAAAAATCCAGGAACACAACAGAACGCCAGATGCAACAGTATAAGATGAAACATGTACCAAACAAAAAAAAAGTAACCAAAAACACAAACACAAGGAAGAAAAAGAGGTAAAAGTGTTGCAACATCAAGACTAAAAAATGCAGGATATTAAACTTAAATAGGTGAACCTGCCTTGTCACCAACAAATGGAACTTTCTCAGCCTCCTGAACAAAAATTGCAGATTTCTGCTGCATGATTTCATCGTCACCAAAAGTGTCCCAACTATCGTAGTCTGGTGTTTGAATTGATATCACAGATTCCACTTTCCCATCAGCATCAAGATTTTCCTGATTCTGCATTCTTTTAAAAGGAATGCTTTGTTTCCTCAATTTTTGAAACCGGATATGAAAAACCTATTCAAGAATTCCCCTGGTAAGTTCACTGTAATTATCCAACCAGCTCATAAACTTGTTTGCTTTGAGACGACCTGCTGAGCGTTTGTAAAACATTATCTCCGTAATAAAATGTGTAGTGGAAGCATATCTTCTCTCATCATTGAAGTTAATAACTTGATATTTCTCAAGCCATATGATATTGATAAAAGAATATTGCATAACAATATCAAACAAATGCAATACTCATTGCACACGTTAACAAGCCCATCTATGAATTCCATGCCTAAACCTTACATGGTCGGCATCCAATTTCTTAGCCAAGTTGCTCAAGACCATGATGAAAAAAATAAGCACCGGTATACAGCATGCATTAAAGAACTAGAAAGTGCTTATAATTTTAAAGGTGATAAGAGATACAGGATCCAATTCACTCATCAACTGAAACATAACAAACAAATTGAAACTTCATATCTTGAGACATTGCTTGCACTGTGCATTTGTGATTAGACTGAGCACTTTGCATCAGAAAATTAGGGTAAACAACAGGACCTTAGAATTACTTCTTCAATTTCCCCACAACTTAGAAATAAAAGCATAAAAATCCTTAATTCGAATTTGTAGTTGAAACAAATTCAGTATTATTAAATTCTCTCAACCTATTTCGCGAACATACAAACTCGTAGACATGAAAATACTTTCCATGCACAGAGGCTACACCCAAGGAAGCGACGTACACAGCCGAACTTAAGTCCGCCCATTCTATTAGCTACTTAATCAGAATCCAGATCCGATAATCATCCAACAAAATTATACCGAGCAACGATCGAATAAGAGAGAAAAAGAAAAAAAAAAAAAAAAAAAAAAAAAANCAGATTAAGAGGCAGAATAGAGAACGGAGATTGAAGAGCTGGACGGCAATGAAGGACGCTCACTGTTCGGTGCTTGGGAGGGCAGACACTAAAAGGGCACAGGCGAAAGGCTGCCGTGGACGGAAGAGATCAGCATTGGCGCCGTGAGTGAAAAAAAGGAGGAAGCATTCGAATCGAAAGAGAGAAAGCGAGAGGGGAGTGGAAGTGGACGCTGGCAAAGACGGGTTAGGGCTGCAGAAGAAGATGAAAAGAGGTCAACAATGGTGAAACTGAAACTGAAAAATCTGATCCCTGAATCTGAATCTGAATCTGAATCTAAATCGTGCCTACTTAGGGATTTGGTAAGCCTTTTGGGCTGTGTCTAAAATTTTAATAATAAATTAATTAATTTATAAAAAAAAAAAAAAAAAAAAAAAAAAAAATTGTCTAGTACTAGGTTGTCAACTATTCCATGTTTTTTTTTTTAAATTTAATTGTTTTCAAATCTAAAATAGTCTAAAAAGTGTGATTAAAATAATATAAACTAAATGTTAAACAAATCGTATTGTCTAATTAAATTATCTGTCTATATTGATCCATCCAACAATTATCTGGTGTAGCGACAAACCACTTGTTTTTACTATTTTGTGGTGTGGACAAATATGTAGTTTATTATTTATTGAATATCGTCCACATTCTTAATTCCTCGAGACCTTTTATGTGGCTGATGCACGAGAGCCCTTAGTCACGATCATTTGGTAGTTCTATGGCATGGGCTATTGTAGTTTTGAGTATTCTTGTAGCAAGATTGTTGATGTCTTTTTCTGTTGGGGTAATTTCTTTACTAAGAAATATAATTAGTCTACCGATTTGTTTTGGATTGGATTTGCTATATCAATATGTCGTGAGCCATAATTGTCACGTTTAGAGGTTAACTAGGTATATAGTCATTTATCATAGTGGGAAGGAATGGATCTTGTGCATTCATGGCACAGAGTTCTTCTTTGAGGTACATGTCTCGTTCTTTGTTCTCGTGGAAAATGAGTGGATTGATAATGATAACCCTTTGTTTGAGTCAAATTCTAATATAGTATTTGTCATGTTCGTTGAAACAAGCATCATCGAAAAAAAACGATAGAAGTGTAGAGAAAGATAACATCTAAATAAAGGCAACACAAAGAAAAAGTTATTCTAAACGCATAATCTTTCGATACCATAAAGTCAAAAGTATGAATACTTTCCGAGTCAAATTATACCTTCTCAAACTGCGTAAATAATGGGAACTTTTAAACCCATAATATCTAAACTGAAACTTGATATTTAGACCACTGAAAATTTTTCAAATCGATAATTTAATCTATTATAATTATTATTATTCATACATAATCTAGTCCGAATGGTTGGATGTAACGTAAGCTAGGCTCGATTTATTTCTCTCTCGAACATCGAACGTTACAAATTATAAAAAATTGAGCCAGCAATTAAAGATTCTCATAGTTTACCAATTTATTTGAATTTTGTAGCCAATAAGGTTGTAAATGAAACAAGATTTGATGTTTTAAAAAAAGTGAGAATACCATTAAACCCACTGTTTTGCACGTGATGCCAATGCATTCTGAGGGATAAACCCATTGCATTGCCCTCTCTGGACTGCCCAAACTCTCTCTCCGCGCTGTTTCTGTCCTCTTCTTCGTCTTCAAATGCCTTCCTGATCTCCACCTTCAATCTCAGAATTCAGGTCCCTCAGACCTCTCCGATTCCAACTCCAGCGCCGCCCGCCCATTTCCGTTCGTTTGGAGTTTTCTTAGCATTTGGTCTCCTTCATCTTCCATTTCTGTGTCTCTCATTTTCGTTTCGATTCTCTGTTTGTGTGTTGTTTAATCTCAATCCCCGTTCTGGAATCTTTTGCAGGCTGTGTGCGATGGAACCGGATAACAAATTCTTCAATGTCGGTCTGCTCGTAGTGGCCACTTTAGTCCTTGCGAAGGTCATTTCTTCCGTTCTGAAATCCAGATCTAACAAACGGGCTCCTCCCACTGTGAGAGGGTTGCCCTTGGTTGGGGGAATGGTCCGTTTTCTTAAGGGTCCGATTGTTATGCTGAGGGAGGAGTACCCTAAGCTTGGGAGTGTCTTCACCTTGAACCTATTGCACAAGAAAATCACCTTCTTGATTGGGCCTGAGGTTTCTGCACATTTCTTCAAGGCATCTGAGTCTGATCTTAGCCAGCAGGAAGTTTACCAGTTCAATGTGCCTACTTTTGGGCCTGGCGTTGTGTTTGATGTGGATTACTCCATTCGCCAAGAACAGTTCAGGTTCTTCACTGAGGCTCTTAGAGTCACTAAATTGAAGGGCTATGTGGATCAGATGGTCAAAGAAGCAGAGGTCAGTAATTCAGCTATAAAAATCTAGTTTTCAACTTTAACAACCATCCTTAAATGTTGTTCTTCGTATTCTATGGCTGAACTTCATTTCTAGTTCCTGATGCTTGAGTCCAAATCTTCAATTTCCATTGTTTTTCTGCAAAATCTGTTTGTAACAATGGAATGTGGTGGGGTATTGAGCAGGATTACTTCTCTAAGTGGGGAGACAGTGGGGAAGTGGACCTCAAGTATGAGTTGGAGCATCTTATCATCTTAACAGCTAGTAGATGTCTATTGGGTAGAGAGGTTCGTGATAAGCTTTTTGCGGACGTTTCTGCTTTGTTTCATGACCTTGACAATGGAATGCTCCCAATCAGTGTAATGTTCCCCTACCTGCCTATCCCGGCTCATCGTCGTCGTGATCGAGCCCGCAGCAAGCTTGCGGATATCTTTGCTAAGATCATAGCTTCCAGAAAATGCAATGGAAGTTCAGAGAATGACATGTTGCAATGTTTTATTGACTCAAAGTACAAAGATGGTCGACCAACGACAGATACTGAGGTCACTGGTTTGCTCATAGCTGCTCTTTTTGCAGGTCAACACACTAGTTCTATTACCTCTACTTGGACTGGGGCTTATCTTCTACGCCACAAAGAGTACATGTCTGCTGTTATAGAGGAGCAGCAAAAGCTGATGGAAAAACATGGAGATAAGACTGATCATGATATCTTGTCTGAAATGGACAATCTCCATAGGTGTATTAAAGAAGCTCTCAGACTCCACCCTCCATTGATTATGTTGATGCGCAGTTCACATACTGATTTTAGTGTGACCACTAAAGAGGGGAAAGCATATGATATACCAAAGGGTCATATAATTGCTACATCTCCAGCTTTCGCTAATCGACTTCCTCATGTCTATAAGGATCCAGACAGGTACGATCCAGACAGGTTTTCCCCTGAACGAGATGAAGACAAGGCAGCTGGGCCATTCTCCTACATCTCGTTCGGAGGCGGTAGGCACGGGTGTCTCGGCGAGCCCTTCGCTTATCTACAGATAAAGGCAATTTGGAGTAGGTTGTTAAGAAATTTTGAACTGGAGCTAATATCTCCTTTTCCTGAAATTGATTGGAATGCCATGGTTGTGGGTGTCAAAGGGAAAGTTATGGTCAGGTACAAGAGGAGGAAGCTTTCAGTTAGATAATTGGAAGAAGGTTTTAACAGTTTCTAATTATTTCCGGGGGAGTTTGCTTTCCACCTGCCTGCACCAACTTCATTTGCTTTCCACAATACTTCAATCATTTGTGCTTCCAGGAGGTTTTTGTCATCGAGTTTGACCTCAGGTCACGTTCAGTGTTTTAATCTAGTTTATGTTAGTTTGTAATATCTTAAGTTTTGTTATTGTTGGATCCGTTTGAAATGGGTGTTTCTGCACGTTCTAAGTTTATTCGACCTACGTTTCTCCATGCTCTAAGCTAAAAAACAGTGGTTTTGCATATTGTTCAGCTGAGATGATATAGTTCAATCAATTTTTAGGACTTCAGCAGCTCTCTGTCAATGAGATCAATAATTAATTGCCATTCAGAACCAGTTTAATGGAGAGACAATCATACTGCATTGCATTGCAAATTTATTTGTTTCTTTATCTTTCTTTCTTCGTCCATATCAGAAAATGAAGAACCAATTGAAAATTGTGATAATACAGACCAAGTAGACGTGTGAATCCTCTATATATTCTTAAAGGGCAATAAACTATAATACCATCAAGCAGAGATATCGCAGCTTCCCGGTAGCAATCTTTCTCCCTCTGAAGCCCTGTGAAAAAAATAAGGAACCCAGTAAATGAGAAGGCTGTAAGAGCCTGCCTGTGTCAATCAAATTGTTATACTACAAGTATATACACAAAAGAACCAAAAGGAAACCTCCATGTTTGCTCAGCAGAATGATTAACCAACGTTAATCTGATGAGTTTGGTATGATTTTTAGAAGCTCAATATCAAACAAAAGAGTCTTGTCTATCAACCCTTGGTTCCTCAGCACAAAGTCCAATGCTCGTTGGCCCTGAAAGTGTTGATATCAAAAATGCAAAAACCTCGGGATATCACATATGCAAATGTATATTGACCAAGGAAAAATGTAACGTTACCGAGAACGTCGTTGGTCTTGGACCCTTTTTATTGAAGTCATTCTCAGGATATCCCAGCTCTGGTGGCACTATAATCCTGCTCTAAATAGATTATAAATGTCGCACATATGTCCAAAAAAGAATATGCACATGAATTTGGATTTTTATGCACAGCTCGTTTCTTTTAAATTTTGCATCAACTTGCTTTGGATCAAATTGCATAGAGCTTGTTCAAACATGTCAGAGGCCACACAATCTTACCTCAGTAAAGAAAAATTACATCAAGGAGTTTGCCAGTCAATAAGCTATGAAGTATAACCAAGTTAAGCCATCCACATTGGAAAAACAAATCCAAGGTTAAGGAAAGAAAATGCAGCACCTTCTAATACCACCCAAAGCCATGCCTGAAACAGCTTCCTCAAATGCTTGAATCACCTGATATCAAGGAACACCGAAACAAGCTTAAATTATTTATTAAAAAAAAAAAAACAAAAACAAAAAAGTCAACAAAACTTGAAGCTAAATCAAAACCTGTTAAGAAGAATTAGCATGACCAATGATTGCACCGTGCAATTTAACAAACCCAAAATATTTAACATATTGAACTCAAAAACAACAATTGGAATTTCCACAGGAAAGAAAAAAAGCTACAACATAGAACATTAGTCATAGAAACAGTAAAGTCCATTTTTTTAATTGATCATAATTAAGAAAGGTGAATCTTTTTAATGAGAACAGATGTCTCACCTGTTGAGAACCTAATCTAAATTTGAAGTAGTCTTTGTCATCACCCTGCGTAATAAAAATAATAAGATTGAATTAAATGCTTAGGGATATCCTCGATATGAGAAGCCAAAGCATTGCCTACCTCGAAGGAACCACCCTTTGTCTTATTTCTGGCTTCAAAAATGCGGCCATAATACCCAATTGTATAGCCATCCCAATCGACCTAAAAAAAGTGCAGGCAACATCAATTTTCAGTTTGGCTGTACTTCTTTGCTTAACCATCAAGTAGAAACTCCCACTCAAAATGTGTAACATATCAATTTTAAGTTCGTGAGAATCATTTATTCCTAAATCAAAAATAAAATAATAAGAGTCTAGATAAGAACAACTCCATTGGGCTTTAAACATGGAATGAAAGCCATACAACTTGATACACTTGAGAAATAATTTCTTCCCAGATTATTTGGTTATCTATAAACTGCACTATGGTCTTACCACAACGGTATCTCCCACTTTTGGTGAGGGTCCTTCCCCCATTCTCAGATCCTGCAGCCTTGTCAAGTAAATTAAAACAAATAAGACTTATGAGAACATGGACTATAAAATATTGATGAGTATTTTACTATAAACTTCATAATGGGTGACCTTATATTGAAGACCTGATTCTGTCTCTGTATAGTCCGGATATTTCATTTTAGTCTTGCCATAATCCTTCCCCCTAAGAGCGGGCACTGTATGTGTTCAAATATGCCAACTGTTAACGTATCTTGGAGCCCCAATCTCCGTTCTTAATGAAAAACTTACATAGTCTCATCAAATATACCAAAAGAGAACGAGACAGACAAAACCACCAAAAAGTACTTCAATGTACATAATATCGAAAAGACTACCAGGGTAAAGTACCTATAGATCTTTTACCCCTAATTAAACCTAGTTATTTGACAACAGTAGTGATAAGATTGTCACCCTTAGAAGTAAAAATACATGTCCCAACTATTCCTTTCATGTACTTGAACTATAACGGCCTAGATCCACCGCTAGCAGATATCGTCCTCTTTGGGCTTTCCCTGTCGGGCTCACCCTCAAGGCTTTAAAACGCGTCTACTAGGGGAAGGTTTGGTGTTTTGTTCTCCTCCCCAACCAATATGGGACATCACAATCCACCCCCTTCGGGGCCCAGCGTCCTCCCTGGCACTCTTTTCTTCTTCCAATCGATGTGGGACCGCCACCAAATCCACTCCCCTTCGGGGAACAGCGAGAAGGATGACACATCTCGTCCGGTGTCTGGCTCTGATACCATTTGTAACGGCCTAGATCCACCGCTAGCAGATATTGTCCTCTTTGGGCTTTCCCTTTCGGGGTTCCCTTCAAGACTTTAAAATGCGTCTACTAGGGGAAGGTTTAGTGTTTTGTTCTCCTCTCCAACCAACGTGGGACATCACATGAACATTCTATAGAAAACACTCGTAGAACCTTCCTTTGAACTAGGCATAAATTGAACTACTATTCCTAAGGCAATGGTAATGTCAAGTTTGTATGGACCAAACAAATCAAATTACCCAGCAAGTCTCTAAACCACGGTCAGTAGACTCAATTTTTTGGTTTCACTCACAGGAGAATCACCGGCCTTTAAACTTAGCTGGATTGGACTCTGTTTTCATGAAGTTGAGGGGTGTTGTTAGGACTAATGAGTAGTGGGCCACTTCAAATTCACATCTGAAAAAGTAGTGAAGAAGTTTCAACTACTTAGATTACCCATTATGGAGAGATCATGGTAACCCAACTTTTGGTTAAAGGAAAGGGTATGTTCCAAGGGGTGATGTTGGTGCTGTGCTACAAGAACTAACAATTTGAAGGATAACCTATTTATCCCTACCACTAGGCAGCGCAACACTCACATTATCCTACGATTAAAGAAGTTGTCATGGGATCAGTGAGCGTGGACTGGGGAAAGTTGATCACGAAGTTTCAAGACGTAAGCAACTGAAATGTGAATGAACAGGTTACCGATAACCTGAACAACCATTCTACTCTAGTTCTAAATAGAAGGAAGAAATGATAAGAGTACAGGAAATTACTATCAGCAAATTCAGATGCAACCGCCAGTCCATCATCTGCGACATTCAACAAGACTCCAGCGAGCAGGCCGAAAGATGAGAAAACCACACCTCTCCGATCAAATACTAGCTTGAAACATCCTTCAGTACTGTCCACTACATAAGAAATACAAACAATTACTCAAAAAGTACCAACAAGTTAAAAGTTTGCAGCGTTAAGAAAGTCTGAAATGAAACAAATACCGGAAGAAGAAGAAGGAGAAGAAGAAGGCTCAGAATCGTGGGGAAAGCGAACGAAATGAGGTCCGCGCCAGCTCTAAATCAAAATAGCAAAACGCTTTATGCAGCACAAGGAACCGAACAGTTAAAGCAATCGAGATTGGGAACGAAGTGGAGAACGTACCGTGTTAAGAGAGTTCCTCCCGAGGAAGAGAATGGGGAATTTGAGAAGAGACCCAGTAGCGGAAATGGACGCCATGGGGTTGAACAGTGGAACAAACGCCCCGCAAGCGCTCCGCGGGAAGATAACGGCCTCACCTTTGTACCTCACTGCCTCTCCGCCTTTTATCCGTTATTTTTATGCGTCCTTTTTTATTTTTTATTTTTAATATTCAGACCTTTCATAAATATTTATTTTTTATTTTTAATATTAAGACCTTTCATAAATATTTCAAAATAAAAATTTAAATTTATAGTCAAACCAATGCGACAATCAGACATGATAATGACTAAAATGCTTATCTTACGACATAATTGAAGCCTACTAAAGGACCCGTCAAAATTTCAATCGCTAAGAACTCGGAGTAGGCGTCATATATTACATCATAAGAGTCTGAAAAAAAACATTTTAAAAGAGGAAAAACAGGCTCCCCCAGTTTTTATTAGCTTTCTCCTTGACCACCATCACACTTTGATGATGTTCAACTGGGAAGAGTTTTAATGGCTGCTGGCCGATTTAAGGGAGTTGGCCTTGTCTTGGAGAGTATTAAGCAGGCTGTCAAAGCTCTTTTTGAAAGAATCCACTCCTTCAACTTCTAGCTGATTCCCAACTTCACTCCAGTTTATTCCCAGCTTCTCAAGTGCACTGTATATCCCTTCCGCCTCTGATACGTTTGAATCGATTGTCCTCGAAACAGTTCCGTGGTCTATAAATGCTTCAAGAGCTTGGTCCGGCATGGTCGAAACCTGAAGAGGGTGGACCCATGAATGCCCTGTTTAATCAATTTGATAGAGCGGATATGTGATCAGATGACTTACAGTGTCGGGTCCAATGAGCGGAGCAACGTATAAGGTGTCGAGGTATGCGGGGTTCTTAACACTTGTAGATGCCCAGAGAAGCCTTTGCTTCTTTGCACCCTTCTTCACCAGAGCCTCCCATCTTGGGCCTGAGAACTTCTTCTGGTAGAGCTGATAAGCCAGGGCTGCTTGAGCAACTGCAGCCTAAGATATTCAACGTTCGATATATCGGTCAGCAAACGTTATAGTAAACTTCCATATGTGAAGAATTAAACTCTGGAAATAATGATGCAGTCACCTTTCCTCGCAGATCAAGGGCCTCCGGTGTTCCAATTTTCTCAAGCAATTTGTCGATAAGGCTGTCCACCCGACTTACAAAGAAGGAAGCTACACTTGTGACTCTAGATAGGTCGCTCAAACCCGAGGCCTCAAGTCCATCCAAGTAAGCATCAATGACTGCCTCATATCGAGCAACGGAGAATATGAGCTGTGGGAGAAATCAGGAAACAAATGTTAATGGAGATCGGATAAACACATCGAAGTACACAACAGTCATTCGTAAAAGAAACAAGGATGCATAGAGAGAGAACTTACAGTGACATTGACACTTATGCCATTTGCAATAGTATCCCTAATTGATGGGATGCAAGCAGCAGTAGCAGGGATCTTGATGTACACGTTCGGGCGGCTAACAACTTTGTGTAGCCACTTTGCAGCCTCAACAGTTCCTTTGGTGTCATCAGCAAGCTTCGGAGATACTTCGACTGAAACATAGCCATCACCAGCATCTGTTTGATCATAGATAGGCTCGAAAAGTTTGCACGCATCTTGAATATCCTTCACCACGAGTTCCCAATATGCACTTTCGATATCTTTTCCCGATTGAACGAGTTCTCTGAAAATTCAATTAATACAATCACCATCCATGAAATGTAGAAAAGATCAAAGAGACAGATATCAATAACTTTTTATTACAAAAATACCTGAATTGGTCGTTATAAGCATTTGAAGATGAAATAGCTTTCTGGAAAATCTGTAAGAGGATAAAAGCAATGAGTTCAAGAATTCCGGATAGCTGATAACAACATTACATGATTTCGAATACTTACTGCTGGGTTGCTAGTTACACCTCTTACACCTTTGGAAATGAGAGGAAGCAAGTCGGTGACAGGGCGGCAGAGATTATCGTACCATGGAGACTGTCCTTCCTTTTCGTAAAGATCATGAAGCACCGTTCTCTTCGTCGGGATTCCATTTCCATCACCTTGGGAACACTTGACACTGTAATAACAACATGAAATTCATAGCCTCACATTAGTTCCCAAACAAGCATCGCACAAGCAAATGTTAAGCATAGGTAATCCTCCAAGGTTACGAGTGTGTTGCTGTCGATGCATCTCGAGGATTCGGACAAACACGCTTTGGGCACACGGATTGTCCACAGATGGCTTAGAACAATCCCACGTCAATTTTACAACAATAATGAAAATAACATAATCATTATAAGCTAGAAAATCTTAAGGTTTCTGTTCAACTTCAAAGTCCAAATCCAATCCCAATTATCAGAAACTTCAGAGTACTTGAATGACTTCAGTCCAAACTGCCCATGTTTCTTGGATCATTATCATTTCAAGAACTGAGCACTAAATCAGAGTTAAGAAATTCGCTAGAAATCCTACTTTGGTAAGGATTTGAGAAAATTATAAAAATAGGTAAGAGCTAAGTTCTAGAGAAGGATCAAACACTCCTCCCGCATGCTAGATTAATAGACATGAAAGAAAAACAATAAATCAATGATGAGAATACAATCAAACAATAAGATCCAAGAGAATCCACAGAAACAAACAGATCCTACAAATGCAGTTCTACCACCACAAAGAGTGTGCGAAATGGAAAACAGATGATCAAGAATTCATCGTCACACATAAAAAAATCGAAGCAGAAACAGACAAAACAAAAACATCAACAGATCTTCGTAGTAAAAACAGAAAGAAACCCAAAACAAAAAATTGTCAAAAAACCAAAAAGCCCCGATCAAAATCACCCAAAACGCATAAAATAAAAATCCACAAAGAAGGGGAAAAGGAAACATACACCAAGGAGCCCGTCAAGTGCGATGATCTCCGAACGGACAATCTAGAGGCGAAGAGGTTGAGGCAGGAATCGGAAGAGGGGCGGAAGGCAATAAAGGAGTTGGAGGAGAGGGAAGATCGAGAGTTGCGAGAAGAGAATGGAGAAGGAGCGGAGATGGGAGTGGAGAGCTTAGAAATGGAAGCCATACGAGCGAGGGAGGGAGGTATGGAAGGAAGAGGAAACGCGGAGGAAAGGGAGCAGAGATGGGAAATTAAAGAACAGATAAAGATCAAAGCGGAGGATGAAATATATGCTTCAGAGTTGGAATGGAGCTGAATTGCATTGCAAGTCCGGTTTGAGTTTGACCCAAACCAGCAGCTGTTTTCAGATTTCCGTTGTGGCGGCCAATAGCTGACACACTGCCAACCAACTACCCCCAAATTCTACCAAATTATTTAAATATATATATATATATTTTTTTTTTTTAAAAAAATTATATTATATCTCTTGTTCTTTAGTATTTATTATATGATATATAGGAGGGAGGTCTTGTTCCATGACTCAAACTGGTGGTTCAAGATCTTGGTTTAGCCATTGCAAAATCGACTCCAACCGAACATAGGGTAAACCCGATCGAGCAATGTCAATTCGGTCGTTTAGGGTCTAAGAAATAGGCTTCCATGGAAGGAAAAATGATTGAAGGGCTGCTGGAGGAGAGAAAGAGGCATAATGTTTTGTATCCCTTCAGATGCCCCAAGGGCTGGCGGCGGATGTAACTTGCATTGCTTGAACCATAGCCCTTCAGATGCCCCAAGGCCATTGGAAGAAGGGAACAAGAAAAAAAAAAAAAAAATCAGGGTTATTGTTGACCGCTAAAACGATTTTATAAGAACGAGGCGGAGGCTAAATCATACACCACTGGTGCCACTAGCAACCTAACTTTAAGTTGACTGACTTACTCGTAAACAAGAGTAAGTACCAGTAATAAGCCCTTGTGAGTTTCAGAGACTGAGGCTAAATCGTACACCATTGGTGCCACTGGCAACTCGACTTTAAGTTGATTGACTTACTCGTAAACGAGAGCAAGTACTAATAATAAGCGCTTGTGAGTTTCAGAGACCGAGGCTAAATCATACACCATTTGTGCCACTGGCGACCCGACTTTGAGTTGACTGAGTCACTCGTAGACGAGAGTAAGAGCTAGTTTACCTACCAAGGCTTCAGGTCCCCCACAGGCCCTGCAGTCCAATTCAAAATCCTCTCACCTGGCTTCAAGTAAATTCTCCTATCCTGCACCAACTTTCGAGCCAACCCATTCAGAATCTGGTGGAAAGCATCGCCTGACTGAGCTGGTTGAGGGAACATCATAGCTTGTTTCATAGATGGATTTGCCAGCAGTCTTTGCTTCCTTAATATCTGTTAAGAATGAGATAGAAAAATATAATTGGGAAGGTGTATATTATCATTGATATTGATATCCTTTAAATAGGATACAAGCCGGTACAAATGAGGAAAATATAAAATAATTAAATACTAGAATAAAATAAAATATACTATAAATCTAACCATAAATGGAAGAATATTAAGATATAATATCTAGGATATATTCCATAAATAATATATCTCAACACTCCCCCTCAAGTTGGAGAGTGTATGTTAATCACGTCCAACTTGTCTTTAACTTGTCTTTACGGTAGGTCAATAACACCCAAGTTGTCTTTCACTCTTGTCTTCTCAGTAATGAAAATATCCGTAAAAAAAAAAAACCGCCTTTGATTGGTTTGCATTTTTAGACTTTCAAGAAATTATTGAATTTTCAAGAAAGATGCAAGACTCAGAAATAGACCGCAATGATTGACTCGAGGATTGGTAACTTGTCCCATTTAATTTGATTTGGAACAAGTGAATATCCTCCCTGATCACTTCTCGGTCCATGCATAAATGCTTTAGAAATAGACTGCAATGATTGACTCGAGGATTGATAACTTGTCCATTTAATTTGATTTGGAACAAGTGAATATCCTCCCTGATCACTTGTTGGTCCATGCATAAATGCTTTAGTGGATAATGACACCAAGATCGGTGCTTTGGATCACTTGAGAGGCTGTGAAAGAAAATACGAACATCTTGAATATGTCACCTTAGAGCTTGGTGAGAAATTTGAAGATGCTTATAACGTATTCTTGATATTGGATGATTGACGATGGTAAAGACTTCACTGATTGGTTAGGGTTTGGCTTTAGGTAATACTCCCCTTGGACTCAGAGTCCAAGGGGGTATTAGGAATACCACGATCGATGCTTTGATATTAGGAATATCAAGATCGGTGCTCTGATACCATGTTAAGAATGAGATAGAAAATATAATTGGGAAGGTGTATATTATCATTGATATTGATATCCTTTAAATAGGATACAAACTGGTACAAATGAGGAAAATATAAAATAATTAAATACTAGAATAAAATAAAATATACTATAAATCTAACCATAAATGGAAGAATATTAAGATATAATATCTAGGATATATTCCATAAATAATATATCTCAACAATATCACATCGGGCGGTATGGATGTGAGGATCGTGTCGAGGTTGGGGACATCTTTTTCGTCTACAAACACGCCAATTTCTTCCCAGGGAATAGCATCAGCAAAAGGTAAGACAATGTCGTCAGCTATGATAACAGGGATGCAACCGAACACCACTGCCTCCACCAGCCTCGGACTCCATGGCGCCCACCCGAGAGGACATAAACAGAATATCGCTCGCTGCATATCTTCATAATAAGTTGTAGGATGATCGGTAGAGATGTCGAAGAGGGCATTGTTTTTAAAGTTCTCCCACACTGCTGCTCTTGCACCTCTGCAAGTTACATTAAATCGTCAAACACAGAGTCGAGTTTCGGTTTCTTATTCGTGCCATTTTCAACACTGTTTCATATTAAGAATGTAAAAAACAAGAAAGGCAGAACAGACACACACACCTTGCATAATAACCACCTTCTGGGTCATTGTTAACATCGTAAAACAATCCCCGGAAATAGACGAAGATGGAACGAGGAGTTTCGGGGGGGATCAGATGGGATTTCATTTTCTGGGGAGGACAATATGGAGGAATAGTGATGGAACCTTGATTCAAGCAAACATGATGCTTTTGTCCAAAAGTTTGAACCAAAGTTGCACGCTGAAGTAAGGGAAGAATTCCACGATCAATAGCCTTCTCTTCCTACCACAATACAACAATCAAGAGGGATGATGATTCATATGCTTGAAGAAAGGAAAAAACTATCAGCATACTTATGAACTGATATGCTCAACCTCCCTTGTTTCCCAAAATGTAGCAAAGGCAAGTATTAGATCATTGCTAGATCCAAAATTTTAAGTAGATATACTATGATATGAAAATACTAGTTGTAAAGCACTAACTTGTGGGCTTAGAAATTAGCACAAGCCTCGACAAGTGATTATTAATATTGAATATGAAGTGGGAGAGAAAAGAATTTGAACATTGGATCTCATGCTCTCATACCAAAAAACTAAAAAAACTTAAATTTAGTGTGAGATTCCTACATCGGTTGGGGAGGAGAGCAAACATTCTTTATAAGGGTGTGGAAACCTCTCCCTAGCAAATGCGTTTTAAAAACTTTAAGGAGAAACTCGGAAGGGAAACCCAAAGAGGACAATATTTGCTAGCGGTGGGCTTGGGCTCTTATAGTTGGTATCAAAGTTAGACACTGAGCGACGTGTCAGCGATGAGGCTGAGCCCTGAAGGGGGGTGAACACGAGGCGGTGTGCCAGCAAGGACGCTGGACCCCGAAAGGGGGTGGATTGGGAGGTCCCACATTGATTGGAGAAGAGAACGAATGCCAGCAAAGCCGTTGGCCCCGAAGGGGAGTGGATTGTGAGATCCCACATCGCTTGAGGAGGAGAGCGAACATTCTTTATAAGGGTGTTGAAACCTCTCCCTAGCAAATGCGTTTTAAAAACCTTGAAGGAAAACTCGGAAAGGAAACCCCAAGGAGGACAATATCTACTAGTGGTGGGCTTGGGCTGTTATAGTTGGTATCAAAGTCAGACACTGAGCGATGTGTCAGAGATGAGGCTGAGCCCCGAAGGGAGGTGGACACAAGGCAGTGTGCCAACAAGGAGCCCCGAAAAGGGGTGGATTGAGATGTCCCACATCGATGGGAGAAAGGAACGAGCGCCAGTGAAGACGCTGGGCTCCAAAGGAGGGTGGATTGTGAGGTCTCACATCAGTTGGGGAGGAGAATGAAACATTCTTTATAAAGGTGTGGAAACCTCTCCCTAGCATACACGTTTTAAAAACCTTGAATGGAAGTCCGGAAGGAAAAACCTGAAGAGGACAATATCTGCTAGCAGTGGGATTGGGCGGTTACATGTACGATAGATTTTGGTTTTCATACATTTCTTAACATTCCACTCTTGTGAGCTTGAAAAAGAGTATAAGATGAACAAGTGAGTATCAATATTAATGATAAAGGAAATAACATTCCAAGATATGTGTAATCTTGTGTACATATGGTGTTATTGAGAATGAGAAGGTAAGTTAAGTTACCTGATAATGAAAGCAAGCTCCAAAGTCATGAGGCACAACAAAGAAGTGATCAGCACCCTCAGTTCTATTCCAGTAAGGCCAGTTGGAAGAGATAAGCTGAATGGCGCTTGGCACCATTCGTGGGGATTTGAAGGGCAATGGCAAGCCATTGGGGGTGAGGTCACAAGTGACATAGATCGGAGTATAAAACCAATCCGCTTCATCAGGGTTGAGAGTTCTGACAGGACTGTTTAACAGGAACCTATGCATGTATATCTCAGCAGCAAACATATGAGTTAGACATCTTTGATCCTTTTGAAGAATCTTCTTATTGTATTTGCTTGGAAGATCATAAACATACACTTTCAACCTTCCAATTGGGTTGTCTTCTAACACATCTCCAGCACTCCCTGCATCCATACCCCAACACTTACGGATCAATTCTAGCTCTGCCAGTGGGGGCGGCTTGGAATCACAACTCTTTACAATGGTAAGATATTATCCACTTTGAGCATAGGCTCTCTTAGCTTTGCTTTGGGCTTCCTCGAAAGGCCTCATACCAATGGAGATGTATACCTTAATGATCATCCCTAAATTAGCTAATGGGGACTCCCTCCAACAATCCTCAATAATCCTTCCCTCAAACAAAGTACACCATAGAATCTCTCCTGAGGCCTATGGAGTCCTCGAACAGTCTCCGCTTAATTGAGGCTCGACTCCTTCTCTGGAGTCCACGAACAAAGTACACCCTTTGTTGTACTTTGTTCGATGAGTCACTTTTGACTACACCTTCTTTGTTTGATATTTGGGGATTCTATTGACATGACTAAGTTAAGGGCATGACTCTAATACCATGTTAGGAATCACGATTCTCCACAATGGTATGATATTGACTTTTCTTTAGGCTTCCCAAAAGGCCTCATGCCAGTGGAGATGTATTCCTCACTTGTAAACTCATCATCATCTCCTAAACTAGCCAACGTGGAACTCCGTCTCAACCATCCTCGACACGGCATGGCATGTAATGTAATGCTCATTATCATTTTAATTTCAAAGGTTCAATGTAATCACTGAACTAGACCAGAATCTGATTCAAATAAACTCAAATACCCCCAAAACAAAGCATAATTAGATACTAAAAAGTAGGAATACTCTACGGAAAACAGAGATTCAAGAATAAACCCAATACGCATCAGAAAAGCAAAACAGAGCAGCCCAATCCACAACCATCAGAAGTTAAATAAAAAGCCTAGAAGAACAATGGTAAACCTGAAATTCGTTCGGTGGGGACGGCATTAGGAACAGCGCCAATCCTGGAAACCAGAGAAATAGTGAAAACCCAAAGCCAGAGCTTCATCATTGCCGGCCTCAAGAGCCCAAATCGGAGCATTGAAGTGATGAAACAAGCAAAAACCGAAATGGATTTTGGGTGTTCCGTTTGGGAGAGGACAATGGTGAGTGAATTTGAAGAGCTACGAGACCCAAATGGTTGGGACGTCGGGAGGTAGGTTGTTGGAAGAACAAGGGTTTCTTAGAAATTTGGTTTAGAGACCAAAAAGGAAATATAAACATTGTCAACACACGGAGAGAGAGAGAGAGAGAGAGAGAGAGAGAGAGAGAGGAAATTGCTTGAAGAAACAGAGAAGCCAAATGTGGATTGGGTGAAGAACAGTGAAATTACATCAAGAACTGAGAATCTGGCATGGCAAAGGGTTTAGAGAATAGGCAGAGTTGGAGCTGCATTGGTCGCTAGGAAGCCCAAATCTCTCGTAAGCCATGGAAGATGGCTCAAGAGCTAAACTGATTTTCCTGCTCCGAGAAATGGACCTTCAACCTTCCGCAGGTCTGCTTTTCGTATCACCTCCCCGCCAAATTATGAAAAGGGCTGTAAGTTCATAAAATTAAAAAATATATATATATTATTACAAAAATTGTTTCCTTTTTAGGTTTAGATGATTGAACCAGTGATAAAGGTTTACATTTCATTCTATCTTCAAAATCATTCTCACTCGAATGTATCGTCTATTAAAATATATATATATATATATATAATACATTGTTAATATATGTAATAAGTTTGAAGATAATTATTTTTTTTTAAATTATGTCTATATATATATATCCGTGTTTGGAGTGAACAATATTATATAATTATTATGGTTTAAAGAGGGAGGGGACTTCAACAAGTGGGTGAACACGTGTCATGAAGAGAGGATCTTAAGGATGACATGTGGCCAAAATCCCACCAAAATTGGAAAAATCTTTTTTTATTATTATTATTATTATTACTTCAATAAATAAAATAAATATGAGGACAATGAAAATAAATAATCGGTTGTAACCGTTTCTATAATGATAATAATAACAATGCATATTGAGGTCATAGTCGCATGGCAAAAATTAAATTTTTTATAATATCTAAATTAAATTATATGTTTTTTTGTTATTTGAGGGGTTAATTTGTATCAATATTCCAATAGAAAAAACAGAAAAATATAAAATATAAAATAAGAATTTAATATAAAATTTTGAAAATATATTTATAGTAAGTGTACCGGTGGCGGGAATCATTGATTACGGTGCCCACGGTTGGTTAGTCGGTTGGCATAAATCAGAAAATGATTCTTACCAAATCTCATAATTTCTTCAAAAAAATGGAAATAAATAATTATTTTTTTAAAATTATTTATTTATAAAATTGTTATGGGATTTAAAGGTGTTGGATTTTATTTTATTTTTTTTAATTATAAAAGCCATTTAAATAAATTTTATTTATTTTTCGTTTTGTGGATAATTAATTAAAAAAAGAAAAGAAAAAAAAAAAAAAAAGGACAATGTGCTGATGCTTCATGACAGTTCATTTTGATATGAAATCCGGTTAAATCGCTGAGGACGGCGCGTTGAACTACACGCATTTAATTGACTCGTCATTTTCCTCTCCGTTTTCGCGTCTCTCTCTCTCTCTCTCTCTCTCTCTCTCTCTCTCTCTCTCTCTCTCTCTCTCTCTCTCTTCTTCAACCTCTGTAAATGGCGAGGGAGCGAAGGAGAGAGATCTGGTAGTACAAAATCTCCTCTCCTGATCACTCAGCCTTCGTTCATGGCGACTCCGCTTTCGAGGTCCGAAGAGCGCAACGTAACGTCGATGGAAAAGTCAGCGTGGACGGAGCAGGAGGAAGAAGAAGATGAGTTCAAGGAGTGTCTTGAAGAACCGAATGGTTCTGTCACGCCTGTGTTCGAAGATAGCTTGGAGAGCAATGAGGTCGAGAAGCAGAAGGTCGTGATTATGAGAGCTTTTGTTGAAAGAGAAGACTCCTCTGCTAAGGTTACTTACTCCTCTTTCATTTACTGATCCCATTAAGATGGAGAAAATTTCGCTTTCCTGCGTTTCTTTTGTTTCATTGAAGCTCGGTTGGTTTGATTTGTGTTTCTCTGTCATAATGTTTGCCATTCTCTCAAATCCAACCTATTGTGGTTCTTTTGAGAATTTTGGCTCCTACTGAAAAGATCTTGCGGATTTTTTCTCGAGAAAGTTCGCAACCAGTCGCTGGATTTGATCTTTTCTAATTTCCTGTTATTCTGTATTCATTTTGCTCTGGTTCCGTTCAACCTTTCCATGGGGGGATCAATATGTTTTTGCCTCTTTTAACTTATTTCAGAGGTAACTATGAGTTACGCTCTTGCATTCCTCAAATCTACTAGTAACTTTTAAATCTTTGAATCGTCCTTTTATTCTTCAATTAGTTGACCATACTTTATCTGGAATTGACGCCACAATTTATATCATAAAGTTTAACCATTTTCAAGATATACAAGTACAATTTGCAGCTTTGCGGATTATCCATATTTTAAAAGTATCCAAACCTAAAGCAAGAGCAATTTGGCATATATAAGAAAATCTTGTGAAATGGAAACTTTGGCGAGTAATTGAATAAATTGCCATTTTGAGATGAACTTAAAATTCTTCATACCAATCTGAGCTCGTGATTGACTTCATGAATGCAGGATGTAGATGACTTCATGATACGAAGGTTTCTCCGAGCTCGTGATTTAGATATAGAAAAGGCTTCTGCCATGTTTCTGAAGTACCTGAGCTGGAGAAAATCAGCTATTCCTAATGGATTTATATCAGCATCTGAGATATCGACCAATCTGGCTCACAACAAGTTGTTCATGCAAGGTGTTGATAAGAAGGGACGTCCAATTGTAGTCGGCTATGGTAACAGACACAAACAAGGAAATATGGAAGAGTTTATTCGTATGTTATGACTTTGAGCTCATGTGTATCCAAATTTGAAGCCTCTCTTATTTGCTTCACTTAAAAATCACAGATGAAGTGTATTATTTATCTTTTATCCTTTTGCAGGTTATGTGATCTTTGCTCTAGAGAAAATATGTTCCAGGTAGTTTGTGCTTCTCAAATACTTCAGTTGTTTTCATTTTATTTAGTTGGTTCCAATAGAAAATGGTACCGCTTGAAAGAGAGAGAAGGATTCTGGAAAGCCATAGAATATCTTGGGAATTGTTAGAGAGTAGCTTTAGGGAGAATCTTCAAGAAGTTAAATCTTCATTCACCATGATTATCCCCAAACATTTTATAGCAGCATAGATTACAGAGTGAATGACGAAACCTTTATGAATATTATTATTATTATTTATTGTCCATTTCTGAAAATAAGCTAATCCTCGAGTGACAGATTTCAAGTAAGCCGTGATTTATTTCTTATTTGTTCTATCTTTCAGGATGCCAAGAGGACAGGAAAAGTTTGTGTGTATTGGCGACCTTCAAGGATGGGGATACTCTAATAGTGATATTCGGGGATATCGAGCCTCTCTATCAATCCTACAGGTTTGACATTTGAACAAACTGCTTGAAAACTTGACTAAAAAAAATTTGATGCTAAAGGGATGCACCACCTCACTATTTTTGTAACTCTCAAGACCATAAGAATCTTAGTGATTCCACCGTTAGTAAGGTAATAGAATTGCATATCAAGTAGTGTAACAGTTATTTGATTGTGTTGCTTTCAGGATTGCTACCCAGAGAGGCTGGGCAAGTTATATATCGTCCATGTCCCTTACATTTTCATGACGGCATGGAAGATGGTTTACCCATTTATCGACAAGAACACCAAGAAGAAGGTAAAATTTCTATCGCATTTCTTCCTGAAGCAGATTCTTGTGTGCGCAAGTGCGAATTTGCACAATTTGAATGGTACTTGGGTTTTGTTTTCTAACCACTTTCAAACTGTGTTATACGGTGTTCTAGATAAAGTTTGTGGAGGACAAAAAGCTGAGATCCACGCTGCTCAGTGACATTGATGAGAGCCAGCTCCCTGATGTGTATGGTGGCAAACTTTCGCTAGTTCCAATCCAAGACTGCTGAATTATGGTTATACTCATACCAATCCTCCTCTCAACTTTCTGCTACTTGTGTTCTAGTTGTTGTAACGCTATATTCAATAAAATTAATACTCTATAAGCTTTTACTCAGGAAACAACTCTATTAGACAACTTTTTATTTGATCAAATCTCCAAATATTCCCCATTCTCGTCGGATTGCAAGAGAATTTTCACGCAACCACAGAGAATATGATAAACATAAACGGGTTATTACCGCTGAGTATGTTTAAAAGAAATCCCAATGGCACGAATCGAACCAAATTCCACACAAAAAGGAACTTTGAAGTCTTGTTATTACAAGCAATTAAGAGGAATGGTATGGCATTCAAATGTATGGTTCCCTTGGAACAGACCACTGACGACTACAGCAGTCAACAAAACCAAAATCAAACTCTGACTATTTACCGAAAGCTTAGCCTAGTAGCAGATGAATTGTCATAATAAGAGAATGACAAATTTGCTTCACCATAGCTAAGACTACCAGAAGCTGGTCCTCCTTGAGGCAAACCAGCGTAATCTCTCCCCCCGTCCTGAGATGGAAACCTGTGCTGTGAGCGATATGGAGATGGCAACCTGTTCTGTGAATGATATGCTGCTGCTTGTGACAAAGGAGCAGTATGTGAGGCCGTAGGAGACAACCATTGGCTGTAGTAACGAGGAATAAAATCTATGCGAGCATCATCTTCTCGATCAGACTGCAAGTGTGGTGTATGATACCGGCGCCCATACACATCCCGGAGATCTCCATTATCATAGGTCTCAATCGGATTGCGAATACTGTTAAAGTACAAAGAAACATACATCATGGGTTATCAACTTATATAGCTCCAGTCCCAGTAAGAAGAAAAATTTCCAAAAAAAGCCAGCCACTTGCATAAACACGTCTAAAGTAGAATACACAACTGCATAAAAAAACCAAGCCCACAAATCCAACTAAAAGAAGAGGTTTCAATCAAGTAAAATAAGACCAAATGAATAATGCATGTCACCGAAGTCCAAAGGGAAAACATAGACTCAGACTAGGACTAAACAACACTAGGTGACTCGAAAACGACACAACCCCCGCAGTCCATAACTTGCATATATTATCGTTATCTGCACTCATTCTAAATCAGTTGGACAACTTGCAGAAAGAAAAGCACAGAATGACCCAAAAGAGATATATTTAAGACGATAAAAAGAAGAAAAAAATATATATATACCTTTCATATGAATTTAGAGGGTATCTTAAAGAATTTTCACGAAAATATGCTTCATGTGCATGCTCTGGATGATAAGCTTCAACATGACGGGGAGGGGCTTCTACTCTTACAAGCCTAGGCTGCACTTGTGAATGAGAGAAATGTAGTCCTGGTTCAAATGGATCATACTGCACATGACGAACATCATGTTGAGACCTTGTCTCAATGTCCGGAAGGTAGTGATCATGTTGAGGCCTTGTCTCAATGTCTGGAAAGTAGTGCACTCCAGACGACAAGTTCTCAAGAGGATATGGTTTAACCACTTTAGTTCGTGTAGACCTAAATGATGGCCTATTCGCCACATTTGGTCGAACGTGTGATTCCTTATGAGATGTTTTATTCTTGGCAATAGGGCGGAACAAGGAAATTAGATGTTTTACCTACATTAAAAGACAGCCTCAGCAAATTATAATCAGAATTATTCACTAAAATGAGCATTTGCTTTTAAATGATACGAAACATAGAACTGAAAGCAATTCAACATAAAGTTCAAGTACAATGTAACCTGTGTGCCACTGAGTTCCTGCCTGAATTTCCGATGACCAGAATAATTGTCTTTAATAGCCTTTTTGAAAGCACTTTCGGGAAGAGGTAAGCAATCCTTGAATATCTTAAATTTCACCTACAACATAAAAACAAAGGAATAAAAAAATAACTCAATGGAAAGAGGAAGCTAGATTAAGCTAGTTGCTATTTTGATGCATATGTCCCAGCCAACTAGAAATCAGGTGAATATACATAACCATGTGATGCAAAATATAAAATAACACTTAAAGCATCAAATTAAACAATCTCTTCAAGGCACTGCCCACTAAAGGCATTAAACAAGATAATGGTTGTCACATTTAGGCATGTACAAGCGGAGGCACTCGCTTCAGTTTTTTGCACCCAAGGAAAGGAAGATAGTCAGACCTTTAGGCATGAACGGGACTAAAAGCCTTTTTCTCATCCACCGTCAATAAAAAATAAAAGCATCATATAATTTATCAGATAAAAGGATATCCATTACAAACCATAGGAATAATTAATGACATAACAATTCCTATATGAATAGATAGAGAAGAAGTAATTAGAAAGCATAGGAAAGAAATATTCTTCACTCCATCAATGCCTCAAAAGATGCTCACCCTCAACAGGCAATTTAATCAACCGACAAAAAAGACTAATCAAATCCAAAACTCATTTAACGATTTAGTCACTAATATGAAAATTGTTGTAAAGATTTAATGCGATTTAATTCATATCATTATATGTTGTCGAAAGGTAACCTTAGTTAATTGATCATGATTTGGTTTATAAATATCTCTTTTAAAAGCGACAAAAACACACGTAAATTATGTACCAAGTGGTCATATTCAACTTTTCTTTCTTGTCACTTCTAGTCTCTCCATTCTTCCAACAATAGAGATAACAAAAACCTCACTCCATGCATTAGCAGCATGGATACGATACAACAAGACGTGATACATTATTTTTAAAAATTTGGGACATGACATGACAATGACATATACCTACACAAACACACGTGCGCACACACACTGATATAAAAAACACACCTAAATTTATAATTATGTACCAAGTTGATATATTCAACTTTTCTTTCTTTCCACTTCCACCCTCTCCATTCTTCAACAACATAGATAACAAAGACCTCACTCCATGCATTAGCAGCATGGATACGACACAACAAGACACTGTGATACATTCTCTTTTAAAAATCTAGGACACAACAAGACACTGTGATACATTCTCTTTTAAAAATCTAGGACACGCCATGACAATGACATATACATACACAAACATGCGCACACACATAAAAAACACAACTAAATTTATAATTATATACCAAGTTGTCATATTCAACTTTTCTTTCTTTCCACTTCTACTCTCTCCATTCTTCAACAACAAAGATAACAAAGACCTCACACCATGCATTAGCAACATGGATACGATACGACAAGGACACTGTGATACATTATCTTCTAAAAATCGGGGACACGACATGACAATGATATATACATACACAAACACGCACAGGCACGCACACACACATATATAAAAAACACACCTAATTTTATAATTATGCACCAAGTTGTCATATTCAACTTCTCTTTCTTTCCACTTCTACTCTCTCCATTCTTCAACAACAGAGATAACAAAGACCTCACTCCATGCATTAGCAACATGGATACAATACGACAAGGACACTGTGATACATTATCTTTTAAAAATTTGGGACACAACATGACAATGATATATACATACATGCACACGCGCGCGCGCACACACACATGCACAAACGCGCACACGCGCGCGCGCGCATAGATATAAAAATCACACCTAAATTTATAATTATGTACCAAGTTGTCATATTCAACTTTTCTTTCTTTCCACTTCTACTCTCTCCATTCTTCAACAACAGAGATAACAAAGACCTCACTCCATGCATTAGCAGCATGGATACGATATGACAAGGACACTGTGATACATTATCTTTTAAAAATCTGGGACATGACATGACAATGATATATGCATACACAAACTCGCGCGCGCACACACAGTATATACACTATTTTATACTAGGAAATTTAAAATCAATAAGTTTATACATTTAAAATGCTTAAAAAATAGGTTTGTTGTATCTCTCCCAAATTTAATTATTTTTTCCTATGCTATTATTTGTGCTATTTGTTATGAGTCTCAAATGTTTGGTCATCCTTATTCACTTGGTACAACTTAAGTGTTAAACACGAATACATTAACCAAGCTAAAGTATCCATACTTCTTATATTAGAATGATGCATAAGAATATCCATTTTACCGCAGTAACGCGAGGGGCTTCCTACCAAGTTGAACGGGGACGAAGACAGTGAAATGACCTCGTCCCAGTCCCTACTTGCCTTCATTTTTAAATAAGAATATATAATTGAATAACTTCGATCCCCTTGAGTCCCCCACCTTGACTGTAGGGACAAGATTTAAATGAGGGCATGAGCAAAGACGAAGAAGCCATCCTCATCCTTGTCCCCATCCCACCCTGCAAAAGTCCCTAATAATACATACCCCACTTATCTATAGGAAGGTTTTACCCATCTAAGTCTAGCTCCAAGAGACAACAAAGGTTCTATATTGTTAAATTCTCAATCCTTATTGGCTTGAACCCAAGCTTGGAGGGCACATCCAAATATCTCATCAAGTCCACACAAATCACCACTTGAGGTTAGTTTTACTTTCTATTAAAATGCTCAAACAATTCTTTCTTTTTTCTCTCTCATTTAAACACCTCTTCACATAAATATTAAAATTCAAAGTTTTCTTTCAAAAGTTCATTGAACTATAGGAAAACTAAATCAAGCCCAAATTTGGAGAGCTCCCAAATTCAAGGATGCAATTGCACAAATTATAGAGTGGATCTTGAGAGCCCGTTCAAGTAAGGTCGCTACTCTTAAAGCAACCATTTGATCAAGTTCTAACATATGAAGAAACACAATTGCTTGTAAAACCCCATATGCTTATAATCCATAAGGTAAATACATTTCCTAACATAATAATGTGACATGCATGATTCAAAAATCTTGATTGAGATGCTTGAATTAGTTAAGGCAACTTTGCCCAAAAGACGATTCTAATAGCCACCCTAACTTACATATTGAGTTGTACACTTAAGTTTTGAGCTTTTAGGCCTCCTATTTTGACAACAAAAAAAATCAACATAAATGCTTCATTAATCTACACTTAATGAGAAACTATCCATCTTATTTTCAATCTACATAAACAATAAGGGCGATCTTTTTTACCTGTGCTTGAAATTGGCCATCGAAAGCTCTTGGTTCCAAATCCAATGCACCCTTAGTAGTAGCTTGGTAAATGCCATAGAGAAGCTTCAAGTCGGTGTCGAAAAGAAATAGCTTGGCATCAGGAGCTATATTCTTCACAACTTCAATTTTCCCTTTTGGTAAGCCAAAAACGCGATATTCATAACATTCCGGCTTTGTTTTTCCATTGCACATAAAAATGAATCCAGAGACATGTTTCTTTTCCTCCGTTTCTTTATACTTCTTCTGATCATTGCTGGGAGGGATCAAAGTTGTAACTGAGTCGTGTGTTGGAATACTAACAGGTTCTTGGCTTGAAGAAGAACGGGAAACTTTCAAATTCAAAGTTTCATTTGCCTTCCTTGACTTCTTCTTCTTAATATGTTTCTTAACACCTTTATTTGAGATAGAATGATTCAAAAGTTCTTCAACCTTTAACGCTTTCCCTCTCTTCTTTGCCATGGATGACTGCCATAGCTTAAACAATCAATATGGTTGCATATTTACAAGAACAAATCCTTACGTAGAAAAAGAATTCTACGGATAAACACATCATTAACCCATGAGGTTTAACAAACTAACTTGTTTCGAAGTTTTTGATAATGAACTAGGTTTAGAGTTTCAAAACTTGTAACTAAAATCTCCGAGGTTCCTAAAATGCTTCAAAATCATGGGTCGTTCCTTTTTTGTGGGCTAACTACTTTAACCGAAAGATGATGAGGTACTTTGAAATAATTTTACACTACACTTAGGTTGATGTACAAGGACTTCCATGGGCCACCCTCCCTTTGCTTCTTGTCTTGGCAACCTCACCCACCCTCCAGTCTCTCTCCGTCTTCTCCTCTTCTCATGAACCCCTCTCCACCCCCTCCCTATCTCTCTCTCTCTCTCTCTCTTCCCTACTTGCTAAATCTAAGTTGTCCACCCCTTTGAAACAAGAGGAAGCAATATTGGAGAACAAAGCAACATAATAGAAAACAATGAGCATTTAGCAAACAACCAAGCTAGAGCATGACCAAATAGCAACACTAAATAACTTTTTGTTTGCACCATGAAGTGACAAAAAAAATGATGAAGCGACCTCAAGAATGTTGTACCAAACCTGTACGAGGACCAAAAAACAACATTGAAACAACACAATGAGAAAACACTAGTGCCAAATAAAATAAAATAAATCTGCTTAGTCATTCTTAGTTTAGGGAGAGAGTGGACAAGGAAGGGGATGATTGGTTGGGGAAGCAGGAGGAAAGGGAGGGACTAAGTGAGGAGGGGAGGGGAGAGATAGAGGGTTGGAAGAAAAAAAAGAGAGTAAGTTTTATTTTTAATTAACTCTCAAGTCACCTTAAAAAGTAATATCAAGTACATTATGTTTTGTCAATCGGCCTTAAAAGTAATATAATATCAATGGCGGTGCTTGAGGTTTCATCTCTTTCAGCGTCCAAGGGTTCTCACAAACAAGTGTCTTTGGTCTATTAAACCTTTAAGCACTCATTCTCAAAAGGCATAGTTTAGTTGCTTACTCTTGTCTCCTCGTGGTCTTCCTTCCCCTCTTTACACTTGGGTTTAGATATCACAAAAAAGGTAAAGTCCTATACTTGGCTTTTCATAAATGAGAGAATTAACATTTGATGTTTTCCAAAGATCTATCTTAATGTTTAGACCACGATGATGCATTTTCTTTTACAAGAAACAACTTCTCATTGATATAATGAAAAGGATTAAAAATTCTAGGGATACAAACTCCCAAAGGAAGTGAAAAAACAATAATTAAAAACATTTAAGACAACCATATAGAGAACAACCATAAACAAGAACATTTTATAGACTCAACAAAACACACCCCTACGAAAAAAGAAAAAAAAAAGACTATTATTGACTTTTGTCACAATTTTTGAGAAACTTAAGAAAACTGGGGAGTGCCATCCAAATATGTGGTTATAGCTTTTTCTTTGTACTTCTTAGAAATGGCGGAACAAGGAGCTTAAGACATTCTTTGAAGATTCCCTTTGCAAATATTTGGGTGAGGATTGCCCCAATACTTGATTATCATGGTATGACGAGGAAGCAATCCCACATCCTCCTTTCATGACAAAGAACTTTTACTTAGCAAGCTAAATTTCTTACCTTTCTTAATCCAATTGACTTGAAAGAAATTGGAGAGTCCATAGAGCATAGAGAGTCGACAAAAGAAAGCTTGAAATTAAATGCATCTAATGTACGTCGGCCCTTCCTTTGTCAATGCTACCAAGTTCTTACAAAATGATATACCCTTGTGTACCATTTAAAATGTATCTCCTAAATCGAGGACTGCTAAACCCACTCAATAAATATTATACCATATAACCCCATAAACCACTCAACAAAACATTCCACTAAAATCAAGATATGTTAATTAAACAATTTAAGATTTTTAATAAAAATAAATGATTTTCAAAAAGGGTGGATAGAAATTGAAATACCACTAGCCAATTTTAGAAAACAAGCACTACCCAAAATTCAGGTCCTTTATGTTAATTCAAAAAATATACTCTTCATACAGTCAGCAATGTTCACCATGATTCATAATTTTCCTTAAAAAAAAAGAGAACTCATTGTGACTTTTTCAAGCATTATTGCAAATGCAACGCCTTGGAAATGAACAATTGCCAAACACATCACAAAGCTGGGTGAAATTTAAGCTTTGTGGAAGAAGCTCATATCTCCATTGTTAGCCTATCCACCATCCGAGTTAACCAAAACTTTTATCTAGTATAAATGGTCTCCTTACCATCCCAAGTGCAAAAACTCTCCAACTTTCCAGCCCAAAAAAAAGTGTCACATAAGATCCCACTTTCCAGACTCATCAACTGGTATAAACATAATGAAAACCCCATTCTCCAAGACAAACATAAACACAGAAACACGCCAATGTATTCATGTAAGCATGCATTGAAATTTTCCAATAATCTATCAGCATATATCATATATGCGTCCATTCACTTGAGATTCTGAAACCTAAGCCCAGCAAACTCGAAACGTCTCATGCAACAATCTATCTTGAACAATCAAAAATAGCCATGGAGGCGAAGGTATGTTTCTGCCAAAACTTACTAACATTTGTCTTTCGGAGTCAAGATTATGGTATAGGCACTACGTATCAGAAAGAAGATGAACAACAATTCAAGAGAAATCTTCGTCAATTTAAAAAATAAAAACAATATTGGAAGATCAAACCTTGACAAAACTAGAATATTAAAATGAAAAAACGTAGACGAGAAACTGACTGCCATGATTATAACGACAGCATGGCCCCTAAAACTAACATGGCCTCAGAAAAATAACGAAGGATTAACAGAGAACTTCGGAATACCTGTAAACGTAGCCTCCCAAGATTCCGTCGGCGACGATTAGGGCAACGAGAGCCGGGACGAGAAAAAATGAATCGGCGGTCTCAAATGAGGGTACGTAGATGTATTTATAGAGCCCTCGAGATATTTGTACCGTACTCCTGGCGGGTTGTGAAACGGCCGGTTTTTCCCGCGACCTGTCTCCGACGGTCCGCCAACATTTAATTTAAAATTTTTCTTTGTTGCAAAATTTATATATATATATATATATATATATATATAAAAGAAAACCATAAAAAGACCGGATCGACCCGCCTCTAAAACGTAAACTCATTCACCACTCCAACTCAGTTTCACAATTCTATTATCTTCGTTAGTGCTGGGTCTTTTAGGGAATTCTCTTGTACTTCGGTACGATTTCACACTATGTTGCGGGAAGAGGAGAGAGCGGCCTATTTTCGTTATCTTCTCCACCTGGGAATGGCAAAGCGGTGCCTCCAGAGATATGTAAGCAAGCTCTATGATGACATCATTAGAATAAAATCCAATATATATTCCGAATGTCGTATATAATTTTAAAAAATTATGTTTGTCTAGATTAAGTCTGATTAAACAACATTCAAACACATTCATTTTTTCGTTCAACGTTCTAATAGTTTTCTTTCGCATATGTAATTTAGAATTTAGTCCAATTATAAGCTTAGGAGTTTAAATCCGATTGAAATGGTTTTTAGTTCCGTTTTTATCATATTTGTTTTATTTCAAAGCAAAAAAATCAAGACCACCGAAATATTTTTTATTTAACGATATGTGATTACTACAACCATTTGTTACGATACCATATAGACCGTACAACATTGACTTGAGCCGAAGTCAATGTCTAGCAGCCCGCTAGAGACGACTTCACGAGCCTAAGGAGTTTTCGTTCGATTGATTATTGGAAACAAACATACATATATTGGAAATAAAGGCTCCTGTTTATCAGACCCTGCAAAATAATCCGAAGGAAGAAAGGTTTTTAGGCTACTAAAGGAGAAGCGGGTGTCCCTACCCCGCCCCGTGGACATTAGTAGAGTAAATTTTAGAGCTTACTCGGTAAATTCGATGTTGATTTTTCCAGCGTCGGGATTGGCGATGGAGGAGAAAGCTTCCTGGGAGAGGTCAATGGTGGCTTGGCAGCCAGGAGATGGGCAGAGGTCAACGACCTTGACAGTGACAGTGTTGCCTGTGCATGGCTGTGGAACGCCCAAGTTTGTTGGGCCAGTGCATGTCACTCTGTACATTCTCCCACAGGCTGCGCCATTGTTGTATATGCCTTCGCTGGCTGCTGCTATCAGTGTCCCTTGCTCCTCGAACCCGAAGCATGCAGACGCTACACATATGAACCAAACAAAGCATGACAATACAAAACTATTGGGATTAGCGTAGAGAAAGGATATGTTTAGATACTCACGGACGTAAGGAGGCGTATAGAATGTTGCTGTGCCTGTGTCTGCATGAGCATAAGTGAGTATCAACACCAAACTCACAGCCAACGCCACGACCTTCATTGCTGCTGCTTCCATTTGATATCTCACTTCTAAACCTTATACTCTATTTGCTTATGAATCAAAACTCATAATCTCCTCCCAATTTATACAAGTCTTTGCAGTTCTAACACGGTACGTTTCAATTAATATGCAATTAAAGAAATGTTAATTCTTAATTAGTAGGAAAAGTCAACAAATTTCTATTTAATTTGAGTTAGATTGATTTTCACGCAGTTGAAGTTGACTTGGTTTGGATTTGGTCCATGAAGTCTCTCTTTTGTAGCCTTTTGTTAATTAATTTCTTTAATGTTTCCTTCTAATAAGGTGTGGAATTTTTTAGAACGAATAATACTACAAGCTATCTGGATGGCTACGTATGCAAAACAATTTCTCTTATTGGCTCTTGAGAAATTAGTATTCAGTCTTCCCATTATTTTTAGTCAAATTGGATGCAAGTGATTAGAAATTATTTATCAACCTAAGTGAACCGTTGAGAACGCTTTATGTGAGATCCCACATCGATTGGAGAGAGGAGTGAGTGCCAGCAACGACGCTGGACTTCGAAGGGGGTGGATTGTAAGTTCCCATAACGATTGGACAGGGGAATGAAACATTTCTTATAAGGGTGTGGAAACCTCTACCTAGCAACCATGTTTACCTTGAGGAAAATCTCGAAATGGAAAGCCTAGATAGAACCATATCTGTTAGCGGTAGGCTTGAATTGTTACAAATGGTATTAGAGCCAGACCGTGAGAGGTGTGTCAGTGAGGACGCTATGCTCCAAAGGGGATGGACACCGGGCGGTGTGCCAGTGAGGACGCTAAGTCCCGAAGGGGGTAGACACCGGGCGATGTGTCAGCAAAGATGTTAAGCTCCAAAGGGAGGTGGACACCAGGTGGTGTGTCAGTGAGGACGCTGAGTCCCGAAGGGGGGTGGACACCGGATGGTGTGTCAGCAAGGACGCTAAGCTTCGAAAGGAGGTGGACACCAGGTGGTGGGTCAGCGAGGACGCTAAGCCCCGAAAGAGGGTGGACACTGGGCGGTGTGTCAACAAGGACGCTAAGCCCCGAAAAGAGGTAAACACTAGGCGGTGTGCCAGCGAAGACGTTGAGCCCCAAAGAGGTGGTGAGATCCCACCTCGAAAATCTTTGAACTTCATGTCTTAGAAGTATTTGAACCACATAGAACACAAAATTTACTCTTAAAAAAAGAAAATAGAACAAGTTAAAAATTTATTGACCGAAAGTTTATTAACCAAGGACCGAAAGCCTATTAACCATGAAGTGGAAAGTTTATAGACCATTTTGAATGGGTAAGAATTTAAAGTGAAGATGCCAAGCTTTGAAACCCATAAGAGCTGTCTAGTTAGAGACGTTTGAATGAGGCCAGGCTTGCTCATAACGCTATCCGCCAAGTCGGTATTAAATGAGCATTGCCAGCCTATACGCCTCACAATTTGGATATTCAATTTCATTATAGTTGCTACCCCATATTTCTTCACCCACATTTACCCAATCTGTCTCAAACCATAAATGCACTGTCCAATTCCTCCTTTTTCCTGTTTTAGTTTCATAAATTTACACCTTCAATGGGACCCCATCTCCAAAAATATGTATAAGAAATAAGAAATAAGAAAAAGGATACGAACAGCTACCCCCAGCGTAAGCTTTGATTCTAAGTTTGTTGCCATTATGGAAAAATCAATTCCTAACCATAATCCAACCGGTGATTAATTGGGACTTCTTTGTCTTGTGGTGAAGAAATTCATTTCTTGTAATCTTCTTAAGTGGGCCTATGCTGTTTGGTTGGATTCCTATTGATTAGGCACTCAAAATCACTCACTCACTAACAGTCAACAAAGCTTGCACAAAATTATGGCCTTATAACCAAAGATATTTCTTTCTCACTATGGACAACAGTTCTGTTTTGAGTTCTCTGTGAAGACAGTGGTGGATTTTGTTTTTGTTTCCAGGGATTCACAGGTATGGGAAGTACAGAAATCAAATCACCTCAGGAGATGGTTGAAATGCCTGCAAGATTGGACGAGCAGAGGAAGAAGCTTGGGATGTTTTTCGTTGAATCGGACGATCGGAGGACGGCGTTCGGGCGTGGTTACACTGGAGGAACGACTCCGGTTAATATCCGTGGTAAACCGATTGCTGATCTTTCAAAGACGGGCGGCTGGATAGCAGCCTTCTTCATTTTTGGTAAGCAGCTTGTTGCTTGTTGTGCTTGTTTTGCTTGTTGTTAGTACTTGGAGTTGAAACTTGTGTTGATTTTGTTTACAAGGGAATGAAATGGCAGAGAGAATGGCTTATTTTGGGCTGTCAGTGAACATGGTAGCCTTTATGTTCTATGTGATGCATATGCCATTTACAACTTCATCAGATGCAGTTAACAATTTCCTTGGGATCTCACAAGCATCCTCTGTTCTTGGCGGTTTCATCGCCGATGCATATCTCGGTCGTTATTGGACGATTGCGATCTTTACTACAATCTATCTCGGGGTACGATTCGTTCTTATTATAAGCTCCTCCTATGAATTCAAAGCTGATGATGATATTGAAGAAATGGTTGATTTTAACTAAATGCAGGGCTTAATAGGAATAACTCTATGTGCCACAATTAGTGCATTTGTACCAAACCAGGAGATATGTGATGAGTTATCACTGCTTCTTGGCAAATGTGAGCCAGCCAAGGCATGGCAAATGACTTACCTTTACACAGTCCTTTACTTGACAGGCTTTGGGGCTGCAGGTATTAGGCCATGTGTGTCTTCTTTTGGGGCTGATCAGTTTGATGAGAAAAGCAAAGACTACAAGTCTCATTTGGATCGCTTTTTCAACTTCTTTTACCTTTCTGTCACCACTGGAGCCATTGTGGCCTTCACTGCTGTTGTTTACATTCAAATCAAGCATGGATGGGGAGCTGCTTTTGGCTCCCTAGCCATCGCCATGGGCTTCTCAAACGCCGTCTTCTTTCTCGGTACTCCGTTGTATCGACATCGGTTGCCTGGAGGTAGCCCTCTCACAAGGGTTGCTCAAGTCCTTGTGGCTGCATTCAGGAAGAGAAACGCCTTGTTTTCTAGCAGCGAGATGGTTGGCTTGTACGAGGTCGATGGCAAGCATTCCGCTATCAAAGGCAGCGGAAAGATCCTTCACACAAATGATTTCAGGTTTGTCGAATTAGAGTAAGAGATCGTATTAGTATCTTAGGCACGTTAAGTTAAGTTTTTGAATTTAGCGGTGATTTACGCAGGTGTTTAGACAAGGCAGCACTCGAGTTAAAGGATGATGGAGGTAATCCAAGCCCATGGAGGCTTTGCACAGTGACTCAAGTGGAGGAAGTGAAGATTCTTTTGAAGCTGATTCCAATACCAGCCTGCACAATCATTCTCAATTTAGTGCTAACAGAATATCTCACTCTTTCAGTGCAACAAGCATACACCTTGAACACTCACATAGGCCGTCTTAAGCTCCCTGTCACATGCATGCCAGTCTTCCCTGGCCTCAGCATATTCCTCATACTTTCTCTCTACTACTCGGTATTCGTTCCGCTCTCTCGGCGCATCACCGGCCACCCGCACGGCGCTTCTCAACTCCAGAGGGTCGGCATCGGTCTAGCAATCTCGATAATCTCGGTCGCTTGGGCCGGGGTGTTCGAGAGATACCGAAGGAACTACGCTATAAAAAATGGATATGAGGCCAGTTTTTTGACCCCTATGCCCAACTTGAGTGCCTACTGGCTGCTCATTCAGTATTGTCTCATTGGCATAGCAGAAGTGTTTTGCATTGTTGGTTTGCTTGAGTTCTTATATGAGGAAGCCCCGGACGCCATGAAGAGCATTGGATCGTCCTACGCCGCTCTCGCGGGCGGGTTGGGTTGCTTCGCGGCGTCGTTGTTAAACAGTATTATCAAATCCGTCACGGGGAACCCAAAGGAAGGAACTCCATCTTGGCTTTCTCAAAATATCAACAAGGGACAATTCGATTACTTCTATTGGCTTCTCACAGTCATGAGTATCATCAACTTCTGCATTTTTCTGTACTCAGCTCATAGGTACAAATACAGGAAAGATCATGAGGTTGGAGAAGGAATCATGGAAAATGGAAGGCATGGTACAATGTAAGATCCAACCCGACTTAGTTGGTTAGTGTTAGAGTTGATTTTTAATTGTGTCATTCCATACCAGAAAAATCGAGTTTTTAAGTTATCAATCTCTCATTTCTCGATCGATTTTTTCTCCTGTTATTTCAATCTACACGATCAACTAAATATAAAAATCACTTTATCCGTATATGAATAAATAGTGACACCTAATTGTCACGTTCATCTTAAAACACATGAAATTCTAATTTTTAAAACAAAGAGATTATAAATTGAATGCTGTGATTCTTTTTGTCATTCTATTTACCAACCAAAGGCAGTTGGCAATTATGATGCAACTAAATGCTCATCAGTTGACTACACGTTACCTTTATTTATTTATTATTTTTTTGATTTTTTTGAAGTTGCTGTTGTGAACTTGAATGGTAGTTGGGTTTCTTTCAACTTTAATGCCTATTTTCTTTTATTTTCTTTTGTTTTAAACAGCTCATAGCTTTGAGATTTAGAATGCGACATTCAAGATACCTATTACATAGGAGAAAGTGATCTTTTGGGTTGGGATTGCCACAAACTTTCGAGGGGAAGGTCAATAATTCCTATCTTCGTTACTCTATATCGTTTTGAGGTAGTTCCGTAAACAAAATCATCAACGAGTATGTCCAAAATAAACGATATCCTATCATCATGGAATTTTGAGGTAGTTCCATAAACAAAAGCATCAAAGAGTATGTCCAAACTAAACGATATCCTATCATCATGGAGTTTTGAGGTAGTTCTGTGAACAAAATCATCAAAGAGTATATCCAAAATAAACAATACCCTACCATCATGAAATTTTGAGGTAGTTCCGTAAACAAAATCATCCAAGAGTATGTCCAAAATAAACAATAGGATAACAATATCCTACCATCATGGACTTTTGAGGTAGTTCCGTAAACAAAATCATCATAGAGTATGTCCAAAATAAACAATATTCTACTATCATGGAGATATTATAGCCCTACCATAGTCATACCTTTAAATTAGTTGTATAAGTAAATTTCATATTGATCAAAGGAATAGTTAATTCTTGAAGACATTGTCATGTAAAACTGTGAGTTAGTCTTCATACGTAGAATAAGTGTGGTTCAAAGAGAGGACTGCTAAGGGTGCGAAAAGGAGTGGTCGGTACTATATAATCCACAATGTGATCCACGGTGGAGCCCAATATTAAATAGATGGTTTACTCCAAAGAAAATGAGGAAACTCTCAATAAAGTTAAAAGAGCTAAACAATTAGAATGAATATTTGAAGAGAGACTTGAGCTAAACAATTAGAATGAATATTTGAAGAGAGAGTTGATTGTATCTTGTTCGAGGGAAGAATTGTTGAAATTGCGAGAGAATTTGTAAGAAACACCAACTCAACCAAGTAAATTGAAACTTTGTCATCAAAATGTGTGAAAACTACACAAGTTTTACTACTACGAAGGCATATACTGTACATTGAAATTGGACGAACCAGCCCCGTTAACCTCATTTGAACATCTCTTGCATACGGTTGGAGGACGAGTTACTCAGAATCATTACGTGTGGCGTTATTTCAAAATAAAAGTAATAAAACAAAGACAAAGAGTGCCTTCCCTTCTTTAACAACAGCTACAGTCATACAAATTGCAAGATTATGGTCACTATTCCTTGAAAAATGTAGGCTCATCTCATCCTAAAACTAACCATAAAGGAAATCTCGCCTTCCGGCTTCCAGAAAGGAAAAAAGGAATTGAATAATGTGTGCTGGGCGAAAAGATTCTGAATGGAAATAAACAAGTAGACAAAAGGCATCGTGTGTGTTATACATGAAACAAAATTCAGTGTGTCCCATGGTGATAAAGATCAGTTAATCACTGGAAGTACAGGTGATAAATTGACAGGCTCTAGTAGCGCTTCATGTCAAAATTTCTCGACATAATACACATGGCCAGATTCTATTCTCTAGTACATTGTTATCTTATAGCATGCTCAATCAAAATCGAAACTTGTGTTGCTGTGCCGACAAATGTAACAGATACCATTGATTCGTCGAGGAGGTTAGACAATTGGGAATATTCTTAAATCACTACCCTCCTATAGACAGAAAGAAAGAAAAACAAAGCGTTAAGGACTACTTATTAAAGCAATACTAAATACCAGAAGCAGCAAAGACCGGAGGAACAAACCTTAATTGCATCGCTTGTTTGAAAATTTGCACCGCATAATCTACAGAATACAGTCTTCTGTCTAAATATACTTTAATCCTGACACATACTGTTGTCTGGAGATTACATATTGGGCCAAGGAATAAATAATTCCTAAAATCCCCAATATTCTAACCTTAAGCACATCTGTCATGATGGCAGATGGTAGATTAAGGGGCACTGTTAGCAGTGGCGTTGAATCCGTATGCTTTGTGAAGCTCCATACAAATCTGTTAAAAAGGATCTGACTCGGGAATGTAAGAACAAGGAGAGCTAAGTTTTTAACCGCAAATATCCAATCTGGCCCACCGATATCCAGACCCCATCCAGCATTTCCATGCCAAACATCTTCTCCTATGTTGTACATCGCAGTGAGGACCAAGTATGCTGATATCACTGCTGTAACGGGGAAATACCTTTGCTTGTCCCCAAATCCGGCAACGAAATCTGAGTCCTGGTTCAAAAGCAGCAAGATCGGAGCCAGAAAAAATATAGCATAGTTTGAACCACCTGTGAGATTGACATTCAAAATTAAGCATATAGCAAAACACATCACTGTAGCAACATTTCCAACCGCTGGCATCCATGCTCCTTCTGCTGTCATTCGCTTGATGGTGAATGTCGACAATGAAGAAGCCCGTCGTTGTTGCATAAATCTAGTTCTCGTGTTAAGACTACCAATGCCACTTTCACCGGATTTTGTGTGTCTAATTCCACCCCTTTCAGAAGTTTTCTCTCGCATGAGAGATGCAAGTTCAAACTTTATTTCCAGTGCAATTAGCATAAAGATTGCTGCATAAAGGCCAAGCAGCGACGTCCTTGCTCCTTCAACAGCTAATAGTGTTGAGATCATCTGCTCTTCCTCTCCCATATCTCTAACACTGTCATCTCCTAAGATGCTTTTTAACCTTACTTGCCCTTCCAAAAGGTATGTCACAGGGAACAGAGCAACAAGCAGCGCAAACACCCAAGGTAAGAGCCTTGTACTTGAAGCAGATGGAAAATGAGCAAAGATCACAAACACCGAAGCACAAACCATGGTGACAACTATAAGGATGTGCAGGGCAGCTGCCTGAAGGAAGTACTCGGCAGATATGTAAATGCCGAGTGCAATACCCATAGCTATGGAGTATAATACTCTAAACTCAGTAATATATTTAATTGGCAATACGGACGTAATAGCTGCAAGAGTGAGCAGAATTGCTAAAATAAGCAGCCAAGATGGCCAGGTAGGTTTTGAGGCAACAAAGCCGTAGATGGAAATATCATCAGAAGACTGACGAGCTGCTCTAATAAGATCAGAACGGTATGTCCAAGACAAGGGAATTGGTGGCTGCATCATGATAAATAGCAAACCAGTTGCCACAACTAGCACTAAGCATCTCTTCGCTGACTGCAAAAAGGAAGTAGAGAAGGGTAATTAATTAGCACAAGCGTATTGACTCTTGAAGATAAATAAATGGGAAAAACAGATCAAGCAAAAAATAATTGATAAGGTTTTTTTTCCTCATAAAAAGAAACTGTCTACTCCAATATGCATCTTCAGAGAGTTTTGAAGAAACGCAGCAAATGGTTTACGCAAATAGCAAAGTGCCACAAAAATTATTGTTGTTGAATTAACTAGTGAAACTTTGAAGAACGTTGTTGTTAACCTCATACCCAGTAATGACAGACTTCCAAATGCAAGTTCAGTAGATAATTATTTAATTGATTAACGTTCTTCATAACGGAAAAGTAATACACATCTGAACAGACGGTGCATCAAACTGAGTCATTGTATAGACATTTGAATAATAAAGTTCACGTTGAGAACTTACAAAGAAGACAGAGAAGACAGTATTAAATAAATAAGAAATAAATACCAGGACATGAGGAAAGTGGAGAGCGACTATAGGTATGCAAGCCAACCCTGCCACAAAAATACAGCACCCTAAAAGCAAACCATCTGATGGGGGCCTCCCGTTGAACCATTGAAGAGCTTCAAATATCGTTTCACGGAAAAACCACACTGATAGAGCAACCACGCCAGCATGTGCATAACCTTGCCAAGCCTTCATTTTGGAGGCTGTTCTTGATTTATCCCTGTAAGATCCCAAGTGAAAGTTGAAGTCTCAATAGTATCAAGGTTAACGGAAACTAGAACAAAGCTATAAGAATAAGTTTGTTATAATTACTTGTAAAGGAGCAATGGGGGTGAAACTGCTAGTAGGAGAATAGCAGACACCCATACAACAGACTTGGAAGTAATAAACAGCATTGCCAGCTTTGAAGCATACAGGCAACTGAGAACCCAAACAGCTTTTGGTCCAATTCTGTTATCAACAGAGAGTCTACGTACCAGGACCAAGCCTACAAATGTTGTCACAATAACCATATAGCTTGGGAAAATCACATCATCCTCAAGGCCATAATAATATATGCTGGAGTAACTTAGAAAACGATTCTCAATGTTACATAGTAATAAAGCATGGCCAATCAAACAGGCTTCAGTCAAAAACTGAACTTTCGACGGTAATATGGCTAGACCAGGAACAGCCAAGGCAAGCACCGCATCAGCCACAATGAGTTTGCAGAAAGACTTGAGGGACATTCCAGCCAGCCAAATATTTAGATCCCAGTAATTATGCATCACAAACCACATGATCATTAAGCTCCCAAGGAAGACAAAAGCAAAGTAAGATGACAAACTCTTCCTTGTAAAGAACCGAGCCAGATAAAAACCAGCCACAGATGGCAGTGGAAGGAACTGCAAGATAATAAACAACGAAGAAGCAATGTGTGTCAAATAATCAAAATCTGCAGAAAGTACGATATTATTGCCCCATGTTCACATGTCCTAATTCCTACAAAAAGAAGAAGAAAAAAAAAAAAAAAAACTTGAATGCAAGTTGATATGAACCTCTTTCCCTGAGCATACAGACAACAGAATAGAAGTTTTGCACATTGCAAAAAAAAAAAAAAAAAAAAAAAAAAAAAAAAAAAAAAAAAAAAAAAAAAAAAAAAAAAANATAATATTATGAACTTCAAAGCAGTCAACGACCAACATATTCATTCTTGGGAGGATGCCTGAGCTGACTGGGCCTCATTATCCTCCCTATTCCTCGACATCTATACTTCTTCATCTAAGAATGGGCTTCCATAGCAACGTCTAGGACTGTTGAGTGCCAAGTTTGGGATTTGGGGTGAGAAGAAAACTTTTTGACAGAGAGCTAATCAGTAGTGATATGTTTACTAAGAGGTTTGATTTTGTCCAATTAAAAGAGAGTCAATACATAATATTTTGGAACTTAGAGAATAGAGGTACATTCTCATCTAATTTGATTTCTGCGCATGATACACTTACCAAGTCTAACTCCATTTGAGAACCCCCTTGGCCAACCGTATTTGAAAATTCAAAATCCATAATAAAGTTAAGGCATCTCTTTGGTTGCTCTCCTATAGAAGTCTCAATACTACCTTCAAACTACGGGGAAAATTTTCTCACTTGGCCTAGCACCCTCGGGTTGCTACTTTTGTACGACAGGTGGTGAATCCATAGATCACGTTTTTCTTCATTGCACTTTGTCTTTTAAGGATTTCTCCCTTCTCTTTAATGAAATTGTTTGTTGGTATGTGTACCTAATCAGGTGGACGCTTTGCTTTTGAAGATTCTTGAAAGCATAAGATTCAAAGGCAAGGCTAAGTTACTTCAGAACTGACGATTAGAACTCGCCTCTTAACTTAGTGGAAAGAGAGAAATCACAAGATTTTTAAGACAAGATGTTTCTGAAGGAATTCCTTTGTAACCGTGCACAACATACTTCGTCGTTGGTGTTCTAACATTAAAAAAATTATTTAAAAAAATCCCCCCATTTCTTTACTTTTTTATAAAATAAAAAATCCTTTTTGGGGATAAGAAACTGAGACTATATTGAAGAAAGATACGATGGCCAAAAAGACCAAAGGGTTACAAAAAGGAGGCCTAATTGGTCATGGTACGTACAGGGTTATAAATACAAAAAAAAAAAAAAGTTACAAAAGAGAACACCAGACGGATGCAAAGAGATAATTCAGCCCCAAAACTCCTCCGACCCTCTATTTTCTCTCGAGCCAAATCCTTCAAATGTAACCTTAACAACATTAAACCACAAAACACTAGCTTGCGCTTTGTACGAGTTCCCATAGATTAGTTGGATAAGACCCCTACCATTTCCATTAAAAAAAATGCCAATGAATGCCAAAGAGCTTAAATAATCTGGCCCAAATGTCTCGAGAAAAGGCACTAAGGGGAAAGAGCTGCACTTAATTTCCACACACCAGCTAGAAGATAAGCAGAGATGAGGGTTCTTGTTGAACTTCCTTTGAATACACACCCAACAAAATACTTTCGCCTTCTTTGGCACCTTAGCTTTCCCAATGATGTCTAACCCAAACTTGGGTGAAAAGAGGCAAGATTAATAGAGAGAGCTGGAACCAGAGAATTAGCAGAAAAGCGACCACTGTGATGAAGAGTTTAGCTTTAAACAAGTTCACCACAGTGACGCATGAGCATGATAGATAAGTAATCAACAATTGTTGACAGAGAAATAAAACTTGTCCAATATCTTGATTCATACCCTGGTTACAAAATTTTGAAAGGAAATATGCCCTCATGAAGTAGCCAATAAACAATGGGATAAATCGACCACCCTAATTCATAATAAAACAATATGAGGTAGGACCTGACTGACTTATCCTCCCATAGGTATAAAAAGATCTCAAACTTAAGAATGCAATATCACAGCGTGTTCACTGATACGTTATAACCCCTAACAGAAAATCTTTGTAGAAGCACCAGCTTGGTTTGCTTCTTACCAAAATTAAAAATAAAAAGAAACTAAAGAAATTCGGAATTCCTGCCTCAAGAAACCACTAGATAGTTGGCTCATCTTTCCAGTGAAAGCATAAGCAAAACTATATCAACCATCCAACACATACTCCTCTACCAAAAAACTTCATAAGCAATTCTACTACCGGAGTTCAGTTTACAGGACAAAATGGAGCAATATATTCACTGCAACCACAAAACGTGCAATATAGTTCATCCATAGATGCGGATTAGAAACATGCCACGTATTCAAATCATATAAAGTCAACGACGTACCATTACTGGAAATCCCACTACAATTGCTCCGGCTGCACTAACTATCACAGCCAAAGCAGTGAACGCCACAGTGCTAAAAGCATCCGAAACCATACCCATAACATAAGCACCAGCTCCTGCTGCCCCTCCAAGCATAGTTGTAGTCACAAGAAGGTAATTCAACGGCGGTGGCACCTGAATGTAGCGCCCAAAGGAGTGGAAAACAACTCTAATTTCCAAACAGATAACTACAACAACTAATGCGACAGCGCCATTAGCGACCCGAATACTGTGCAGCTGATTGGCATTTTTAGTGACCCACCAAAGTGCACCCCTCGTCGACGCATACAGTTGAAAGACAAATGGAATGAAAAATAAAAGCAGCAAATCACAAATGGAAGCAGCGGAAGAAAATACCACCGAGTGATGAGATGCAATGTGGAAGAGTAGAGGGACAAATAAAAGATTCAAGGTGTGAATGCAGCTCTCCAAAGGACCAAGTATCAAATTATCGGCAGGGATCTCTCCACCATGAAACTTCGCTTCTTGCTTGTTCTTGAACGACGACAGCCGAGGAATAGAATAAAGCCAGTAGAAGATGCAATTGAAGCCCATGAGATAATAAGAAGCATTGAGCATGCCAACGGCCGATATGGTCGCCCAAGTAAACAGAGCGGAAGCAGCAAACGGCACACAAGCGAACAAGAGGCGCTCGAGAGCAAGGACGATAGAGGGGTTTTCGATCTGAATCCACTTGAACTGAAGCGAAGCCCAGGCACCAATCAAGAAATTGGTCTCGGCGCAAAGGAAAGCAGCGAGGATCGCGAGAGGAATAGAGTTGAAAGTGAGATTAAAAGAGGAGCTGAAGAAGAAAGCAATCTGAGAAAAAACAAGAGAAAACCAAACACCAAAAAACGCACCAGGCTTGAAATTGAGGGAATCAAGGATATAAGAAATCATAAGGCCGATAGTCAATGTCACAATAACGGGGGTGCCGCCAAGGTCAAGAAGGAAGGCAGCAGAGGGAACAAGGGCAATGGCAATACGAGGGTTGTAGATGAAGGAAGAAGGCGAGAATCGAGAATTCTTGAAAGATCTGGAGGGAGAGGAAACTGAAGAAGAGGAAGAAGAAAAACCGTGACGATCGAGATAGGCACTAGGGTTTTGGTCGTAGGGGCTGCCATTGCCGATGGAGGAGAAGGAGGGGGCACTAGTGGAGGCGGAGATGTGAGGACGAAACGAACGGGACTGGAGCTCCGGCGGCATCATCTTGAGAGGCGGAGGATGACGGTGAGTTTGAAGTCGAAGTGGGCGTCAGCGCCAACCGAAGACGGAAGTGATCTCTCTCCGGTGGGCTTCCTTGGAGGGTTAATTCTGGCTAAACCTGACGTGTTCCAACAAATTGCATCCGTCCGATCTCGCTTCCACTACGCCCATCTGTTTCCTGTGGACTATGGTCTTGCTTCCTTCCCTCTCTTCAAAAAATTCAATAACTTCCAAAAATATTCTTCAATCCATTCACCACACTCAAATCAATTGAGTTATACCTTATTACAAATTTTTATTTCATACACCAAATTATTTGAAAAATAGCTATAAACCGGTCTAATCGTAAAGATCTAAACATGAATCGACGACACCTGACCTAAATAATATAAACTGGAGCTAACTGGTTCAAGAATGTCCAACCGAACCACGAAGCGATGTGAATCGGTTTCTTCAATCATCGTGGTAACCCTACTCACCCGTCTCATGCGACACTCGATGACAATAGTTTATGCCACCATTCTTTCCCTCAATAGATATCAATAAATTTGGAAATTATTAAATATAAATTAAAAAATTCGTAGGCGTATTAATAATTTTTCGAAGAAAACACCAAATTTTGTGGGTAATGTAATCGAAAAAAAAAATTAAAGTTTTAACTAATTTTTTAAAATATTTATTACCTAAATGTTTCGTAGCTTGTTGGCTTAGTGGGGTAACGGGGCTGGTTGGGCGCGTTACTACTCACCACTTCCCAGGTTCGAACCGTTTGGGTACACATAATAATGATAATAATAATGATCCATCATACTGAGGTATTCCAAAATACCTTTTTCTTACCCGATTATTTGTATTAAAATTAATTTTAGTATTTGACATTCAAGTAATTTTATATTTTAAGACGTCCTTTAGAATATCCACATAAGAGTTATTTAATAATTAGAGATCCAGTATAAAAATAAACCAAATTAAATAATCACCTATGGACATGTCTATATTAATCCTCTCCCACATACAAATACATATATATATTATATATTAAAATTTTAAAATTATGGTAATTATTATTATTATTTTCCGTTCGTTTGTTATATAAATGATTCTATAGGCCCATATGATTCCCGTGGGCCTAACATGGGCTCTCACAAGAAGAAGCAGCCCAAAAGGAGCAACATTTGGGCCCATTGAGCCCATGGTGGGACTGCTCAAGGGGCAGGATGGAATTCCATTTTTTTTTTAATATCATCACTGGCGAGGCAATGTGCAGCATATAAGCGAGATTGAAGAAAGACAAGAGAAAGAGAGAGAAACAGAAACAGCAACAACAAAGAAGACGACCGCCATAGCCGTAGCTCAGACGTCATTAAGCTCTGCTGCTCCAAACTTACTCAACCACGCGCTCTCTCTCTCGTAATGCTGAAAATTCCCTCACCTGAAACCCGATTATTCCAATAATTTTTTTCAGGTCATCGAGCCATCAAATTCATTGACACGATCGGAGCTTCAATTTCCTTTGGAGATCTGGTTTTTCTCCCATCGGATTAGCCTTCTTGTATTGTGGATAAGAATCTTCCTGTTCTCATTGTAAGTTTTCTTCTTCTTCATTTCCCCTTCCCTTCTTCATCTTCGTCTTCTGCTCCCATCCGTTCTGATTTAACAGTCATCAATTACAATCTTCGATTGTATGAGGGTATGTTCTTCGCCAGATCTTGTGATTAGAGATCGATTCTTCCACTTCTTCAGTCTCATATGTGCTTTCCTTTTCTCTGTATGGAGTTCTCTGAGAACTTGAGAAAGGGAGAGTTCCGGCAGGATCTGGATTAGTCGTCTGCTTCATTCCGTTTCCATAGTCGTTTCAATTGCAAATTTATAAATTTCTCTTTGTTTTCCCCCTTGCAGGTATGGAGACGGAGGTGAGGAATCAGAATCAGAGAGGTTGTAAGCCTTTAGAACCGGAGGTGTTCTTACAGTGGGCAAAGAGGAAGCGACTGCGATGTGCTAGAATCAAAGACCCTGAGATCTCCGAGCGATTGTGCGGCGGCCTACGGAAGAAAATCGAATCTCGGGCCGATCGCTGTGTGGTTTCTGGTTCCGAGAAAGAAAGAACCCCACTCCAACCTAATCGCCTAACTAGGTCAGTCAGAAAGTCACGCCTATTTCCTGTTCCACCACACTCTTTTTGATTCCCGAGAAAGCTGATTAAAAAAAAAAAAAAATTAAAAGGACGATTATGACTTTTCTCTCCTCTGTTAATTTCTGGTTTGGATGTTCCCATTCATTCATTATTTGTGTTTCTATGGGCTACTTGGGTTCATGTATTTGTGGTTGTGTTGTGTTCTTGGGTCTTTCTCCTCCTCCTCCTCCCCCAGCTACCAAAGAGAGGGCAATTGAAGAGAGGTGTTTTCCCAGAAATACGAGGTAAATCAATTTTGTGTGTTGTGGATCTGTTTGGTGACAGGAATTCTGAGGGCGTTACTACGCTGCGTAACGGTGCAGGCACATCCCCGTCGCCGGAGAAGGAGGACCGTTACTACGCCACCAGAGGATCCGCCGGCGCTGCTGTGGTGGATGAGAATGGAAGAATCTCAACCAACAGCAACGGCAACAGCAACAGCAAGGCGGAGGAAAGAGGGTTTGTTTGGCCAAAGCTGTTTATAGCTCTGTCAAGCAAAGAAAAGGAGGAAGACTTCATGGCCATGAAGGGGTGCAAGCTCCCTCAAAGGCCCAAAAAGAGGGCCAAGATGATTCAGAGAAGCTTACATGTAGGCAACTGCAACAAAACCATATTTCCCCCCATTTTCCTATCGCCGTGTGTTTGTATGTATGTTTGTTTGTTGTTAATGGTTGTTTGTTTGTGGCAGCTGGTGAGCCCTGGGGCATGGCTGACTGAAATGAGCCAAGAGAGATATGAAGTGAGGGAAAAAAAGAGTACAAAGAAGGTACATAACTGAACTTGTTTCTTTCCCATCATCTCTGTTAAATGAAATTGCTTGTTTTTTTTTCTTCTGGGTTGAAGTAGAAGTTGAAGAAAATGCCTTTCCTTTTCTTTTTGTTCGTGGGTTTTGAATTTGCAGAGGCCAACTGGGTTGAAAGCCATGGGAAGCATGGAGACTGATTCAGAATGAATTTTTTTTTTTTTTTTTTGGTTCTTTTGGGAAATGCTGAATTGAATGAAGAAGAGGAGATGGATAATCCCTCAGTCACAATCTCAATTTCAACCTCATCCTAAGGCTCTGCTTCCTCTGCTGTGCCCTTTTGGAGTTGTGGGTCAGAATTTGGTATTGGATTTGATGCTAAACAAGTCCAGTTTTGTGGGTTGGTTTAGTTTATTAGGCAGAGCCGCAAAAGCGATGAGTTGTTTACCAAATTAAAGAAAAAGTTGCTCTTTTCTTTTTTTGTGTGTATAAAATGTAATGTAAAAAAAGAAAACGATTGTTCTTTACAATGGAAGGTGGATTTTAAATTGGATTCTGTATTTTGGGGGGTGATGATTATGACCCACCTAAAATTGAAAAATGGTCCAGAATTAGTTACAGTGCAAATTTATTGTGTTTTCATTTTAAATTTGTTACTCAGATAATGTGAAAGTTAAAGAGTAAAAAGGGTTTGTTTTATGTTGGAAAGGTCAAATTTTGAGGGTAGAGAATATGAAGAAAATGGCCATTTCCTTCGCATATAAGAAATCAATAATGGAAGGAAGAGCAAGAACAATTGAATGAACTAACAGCACAGAAATTTGCAATCATTATAATACAAATGAGAAACGGAGATGAAAAGGGTGGAGCTATAGATTAGAGGCACAGAGATGGGCAAATCACTTGTGCTGACATGGATTCCACATAAGCTTTCTTCCTTACGTGGCGGGATCCTATTGGTTACCAAACGCTGCAACATTGAAGGGTCAGTAAGGAGTGTTCTTGGGTGTTGAATGAATCCAGCACGCCTACAGACACACACCGTCAGTTCATTGTGTGTTTTAGCTGACATATCTCCCACGCATTTATACGCCCTTTGAAGAGGTCCATTAGCAGTTGCTATGGAATAAATGGTTAGATTTGATAATATCTATCTATTTGATGAAAGAGGTCCACAAACACCGTTTGCTTACGCATCCATGATCGAGCCAGAAGCGTAATGCAGGCGAATTTGCTATTGGGGCCAATCCCCATCCCCATTTCCTCTTCCTCCTCTGCCATCGGTTTCTACTCCTCTCTCATCGCCGATTCTCTTCGCCGGACTTACTCCTGCAACCCCTATTCCAAATCAACCAATCCCCTTCCTCGATCCACTCCCATCGTCGCTTCTTCGTCCACCGCCATTGACGGCGACCGCAACCATTACCAGGTACTCGGCGTCCCTCGCGCTGCCTCCTCCAAGGAGATCAAGAAAGCTTTTCGTCTGCTCGCACGCAAGGTAACTCTATATTCGGATTCTCTTGATTCTTCGTCTTAGCTATACAATTTTAATTGTTTACGCTCTACAATCTCACCGACTATAGAACAATGGTGGTACGTCGGACCAGTTTGGGAATATATTTGGTGTTTTGTATTCCGTTAAATTTAGGGTTTCCCTATATGCTGTAAGCTTGTATCAACACATGCCGTGTTCTTGGTTGATTTAGAGAAAGGCTAAGGATGTAGATTGTAATTTAGAAAAAGGGTTTTGGCTCAATATGGTTATCTGGATGATGTGGTAAATCCCGTGCTGGTCAATTTCTAAATCCAGACCATTGGGCTGTCATGGAATTCTCAATATGCACTGGAACATAACTTCTCTCAAATGCTTTCTTGTCACTCTCTCAAGAAAAAAGCAAAGAAGCTTTTCATATCAATTCTTTTGGTGTATTTGTGTGATATCTAACATTGGCTGGGGAGGAGAACGAAACACCCTTTATAAGAGTGTGAAAACCTTTCCCTAGTAGACGCGTTTTAAAGTCGTGAGGGGAAGCCTGAAAGGGAAAGCCTGGATCTGGGCCGTTACAATTTAGTTGGAAAGAATCAACAGATTATTCAATGGTAAATTCGGGTGTCACTCTTCTCAAGCAAAGCAAGGTTGTAGGAGGTGAAAGTGCCCAAAGGAGCATGGTTCTTGCTCGGATAGTTGCAAGTGTTAGGTTTTTTTTTCTCCCCATCCTAATCTGTGGGGATTTGAAATATTCATTGTCTCAAATGTTTGCTTAGACTCTTTGTTCCAAATGTTCTATTGTGTGCCCCTGCTAATAATAGCCACCCACTTAATGTACTTCTATTATGAACTACAGTACCATCCCGATGTTAGTAAGGATTTGCGAGCTGCTGATGCCTTCAAGAGCATACGACATGCATATGAAGTGAGTATCTTTATACTGCAACCCATTTTATAACTTTTTTTGTGATAGACATTATTTCATTTCACAATCCACAAATATTGATGAACACAAAAGCAATCATGGTCTCATTATTTGAGGGTAGGAGAATATTATATGAACTAGGTTGTCCTTCCTTTACCTCCAAGATCAATCACGCATTCAACGGCCAAATAGCTACAACTAGCTTGGACTGAATTAAGGAAGGTCAAGGAAGGAAAAATGAACAAAACCTGTATATGTGGTGGTGTTAAATGATGCTACTAGAAGAAAATGATGGAGCATTTTGTTAGGTAATTTATTGTTTTAATTTTTGCTAGCAAGGTTTATTTTAGGTGTTATTTTTATTTTATTATTTTGTTTATAGTTATTTAGGACACCATACTCTAGGGTAGATTGTTTGTTTGGCCAATCAATTAAATATACTAGGTTTAAATGTTGGTTGTTTTTTGTTCTTGGGAATGAAACGTTTTTAGATTTTAATGACTCTTGTAGAATGTTCAAATCCTGAGTAGGGAACTAGTTCTCTTTACGTCTTGGGTTCAATACAAGGTAATCGTGTCTAACTTTCCGCGGAGGTTGTGCTAAATTGATTTTGGGGGTTTTAGTATTTGTGAATTAGGGGTTCACATAGCCAAACGAAACCGTTCCTAATTTCAAATCATAAATACTAAAACCGTAGTGATACCCAAATGATATGAAAATCCTCCTAATTTGTAGTTAGGAACCCTTTAGTGACGTGAACCCCCGAGTGACGTGAACCCCCAGTTTACAAATACTAAAACCTCCTAAATCAATTGAACAAAATCCCAAGGAGAGTTAGAGAAAGTTACCTTATGATAAAAAACCAAGAAATAAGGAGAACCAGTTCACTACTTAAGGTTTGAACACTTGTTGATCGGGCTTACTTGCAACCTTAGTTCAAGAACTACAAAGGGGTGATGAGACTCAGCCATCAAAATGTAGAACAGTTTTATTCACAAAAACAACCAATTATGTACAACATCTCATTTATCATTTAAACCTAATACGTTTAGTTGATTAGCTAAAAGAGCAATCTACCCCTAAGTATGATTTTCCACATGACTCAAAATAATAATAATAATAATAATAATATAACAAAAGTCATACAATGACCCAAACATAAACACCTCAAATAAATCTTGCTAGCAGAAATTACAATAGTAGGCTTCGTAGCATAAAACTACATCATTTTCTTCTTGTAGCATTATCTTAATACCATGTACAGAGCTTTTGTTCAATTTTCCTTCCTTTTCCTCCTTTAATTGAATTCACTTTTGTTTGTATGTGGGAATCGAAAGCTAGTTGGAGTTGTTTAGTCCTTGAACGCGTGATTGGTCCTATAGTTAAAACAAGGGTAACCTGATTCATATAAGAATATATGTTCTTAAGTTGGTAAAATATGCTTTTTCTCACTGCTTAGTGGAAGAGTTTGGTTCCTTCGATGTTTATTGAAGTAAGTTTCAATAATTTATTGATGTAAGAATGTCTTATGTTTTCCTTTTCCCTTGAATTTAATGATTTGTGTTCACTGATTGGTGGAAGATGTTTGTGTTCTCCCGTGTTTATCAACGGTAAGTTGCAAGAATTCGATATTCTTTTGCGTTCTCCCTTCCTTGGGATTGTTGTATCTTTGGTATCTGGAAAAATGAATCCATAGATCTGTCAGTATGAACCTGTAAATCACTCCAGTTATTAAGCTTGAAACCAAATCTTTTCAGATGGAAACTCACTCTGCTAGTCACTCTAAACGTTTGATGTCATGTTTGGTTTATAACCAGAAGCCTCAGCGTCTACTCTATGCTCACTTTCTGAACAGGTATTGGCGAATGAAGCGACAAGAGCTCAGTATGACCAAGCATTGAAGCTTCAAGAAAGTACTGAGAGGCGATACAGAGGAAAGTGGTATTATAGTCCTGATTTTGAAGAAAGATCGAGAAGCTATAGATGGGCTGAACTGACGCAAAAGAGACAGTATGAGAGAGATCAGAAATATTACAGATACCAAGAGGATTTTTCCCACATTGATGAAGATGAGGAGGAGGAGGAGGAGGAGGAGGGGGAGGAGGAAGGCAGCAGCAGCAGCGAACTCAGAAGCCCCTTTGTTGAAGTGCTGAAAACAACATTCTTGTCTTTGTTTCTACTTCAAACGTTCGGCTCCCAGTTGTCCCTGACCTTTAGCGGCGTGGTGGCGTTGTTCGACTGGAAGTTGGACGTGGGGTATAAGATGGGACATCTAGTGGCATGGCTGTTGGGTGGAAGAGCTGGTGTTTTACTAGCCATATGTCTCTCGTTTGCAAGCTGGGTGTGTGGGAAAAGTAGCAGCAGTGTAGTTGCTGTTGTGGTAGTGGCTATGTGGGTGGGATCAAATCTTGCAAGATATGCACCACTTCCTCAAGGGGCTGTTCTCACTCTTCTCTACATGTCCATCAAGCTTCAAGCTGATTTCAACTGAAGTTTAAACTTAGCTGCAACAGCTAAGGTGTACAAATGTGGCGATGGGAGGTGCAAGATCAATTGATTGTAGTTCGGTTCAAGTAACGTGAAAACATCCACGAATTTTAGATATTTATGTGTACAGCAAGAATCTCTGTGATGTAAATTTGAATGGTGAAAGAATATCTGTTGTTTTATTGATTCTGATAGCCTTAGGATCAAAGGATTTAGGGGCCTTTATGTTTGTTTCTCCGTTTTTTAATGATAATCTTTCTTGATTTAGACATTATTTTGTATACTCAATTAGGAATCTAGAACGTAACATTTAAATGAACGTTACCAATTTTATAAAAAATAGTATTTCGATGACATTTCGATCGATATTTTAAATATTTAATAAATGTATAGTCATAATAATGTACTTAAATTATTAGATTTAGCATACGAGGTTGAGGAGTTTCGTAATACGATGGAGTTTTAAATTAGGGCACATTGGGGAAGTGAGTTTGGTGAGTAGAGCATTTCATTTGGTCCTAAAACCCTTCACTCCCATCCGCCATACTCCAACTTACTGAACTTTCTAGGGCTTTCTTGCTTCTCCTTCTCCCTCCATTGCATTCATTTACTCGCTCGCACTCCTGGGGTTTGACGTCTGCTCATCTCCTCTGCCATTTCCAGCCCCACCTCTAGTTTCTCACTCTCTAAGTTCAGGCTTTTCACAGGACTTCCAAGATGGGTTTCCAGCTGCCGTCTCATGGAATTCAATCCATGCTTAAAGAGGGTCACAAGCATCTCTCCGGCTTGGATGAGGCTGTTCTCAAGAACATTGACGCCTGCAAACAGCTCTCCACTATTACTCGAACATCTCTTGGTCCCAATGGTATGTTTCCTCTGATCTCAACCCCACTGCTCCTTTTTTCCCCATTTCGTTTCATATTATGTTATTTAGAGTTTTTTAGAACGAAAATGTGACGCACATTTGCGTCACCGGTTTTTTTGTATGATTTTTTTGTCGGTTTATCTTTGTACGCCAACTATGGGAGGTTATCGTTTCCCCTTCCAAGAGGCGAACTTTCTTTGAAGGCAGACGGAGATACATTACATTGCAGATCGGACAATGAATCCAATCTGAACAGTAGGATTAACCTTGCGGTTATAAAGACAAAGGTTGGATAGGCAAGACAAATAATGGTTAAGTTTATTTGCAATTGTACGTCTGTGATGAAAAGATTTCAACTTCATTCTGAATTGAGCTATTTGTAAGTACCTGAATAGCTCAACTGAGATTCAAATCCCGACCACCCACATATTTCAGTGCAATCAAAATTTTAGAAAGCCATCATGTATAATAAAGCTCTATAGGTAATTTTTACTTGACATCTAAGGTTGGAGCTAAATGTAGAAATTTGCGAGAATAATTAAGACAGTATTGTTCAAGGAGTGCTTCTATAGCCTCTGCACCTTTTAATGTTTTCTTTCTAGATTTTTTGTACTGTGTGAAATATATACCAAACTTACTATCTATGTCAATGCCCTTATTCTTAAGTATCTTTTCTCAGGAATGAATAAGATGGTAATTAATCATCTAGACAAGCTTTTTATCACAAATGACGCTGCAACAATTGTTAATGAACTAGAGGTACAGCATCCTGCAGCCAAAATTTTGGTTTTAGCAGGTAAAGCTCAGCAAGAAGAAATTGGAGATGGAGCTAATCTGACAATTTCATTTGCTGGGGAGCTTTTACAAAACGCTGAAGAGCTCATCAGGATGGGTCTGCACCCTAGCGAAATAATCAGTGGCTACACGAAAGGAATCAATAAGGTTTCTCACTTTTACAATGGTTATGGAATACATAGATGAACTTTTGTAACATGCCATTTTAATATCATGTCTTCACGTTGGTTCAGACTATTGAGGTTTTGAATGAACTAGTGGAGAAGGGTTCAGAGAACATGGATGTTCAAAACAAAGAGCAAGTTATTTCGCGAATGAAAGCTGCTGTTGCTAGCAAGCAATTTGGACAAGAAGATTTTATTTGTTCTCTAGTTGCTGATGTATATTTTCCTACTCTTGTTACAATTGAGTAATTATCCTGTAAATCCTTTCCTTGCCAATTTATGAATACATTTTTTCTTGTGTTGCAGGCATGCATTCAAGTATGTCCTAAGAATCCGCAAAATTTCAATGTGGACAATGTTCGAGTTGCAAAGTTATTAGGAGGTGGGTTGCACAATTCTTCAGTAGTGCGCGGCATGATCTTGAAAAGTGATGCTGTGGGAAGTATAAAGCGAATTGAGAAGGCCAAGGTATGAACAACCATTTATTTACACTTCCATCATGATGAATGTGTTTCTTATGTACTTGCCTGTTGTTGATTCATGTTCTTCTGCGAGGTTATACATGTTTTTCTTTTTAATTTAATTTATTTGTTCTTCATATGCTTGCAACTGGTTTAATTATGTAATTATTACTGCTCGATGATGTGTTGTTCCCAGCTAATGTGCTGACCAAGATTAGATGGCAGTGATTCTCTTAGGATAAGTTTTGTTTCATGCAAAAAGAAGAAAAATGTTAGAGGATGTTAATAAAATCCTTGTAAATGGCATCCAGATCATTTCATCTTTAAGAAATGAAATTAGCATTTCTTTAATTCCAAGTGCTAATTCCTCCTGCTTGCAGAAATGAAATTTAAGAAGAGAGAGGAAAAAAAGAATTAAGACTTTTATCTGCATCTGGGATAGCTGTGTTGTTATCTTTCACTTCTACATTATGTGGTTTTAAATGTCAGCTGTATGCTTACATAAATTATATGATTAAGGATTGGCTTGGCTATTTAAGTGGGTTTTCTGGGGGATGCTGTCTTGGTGATTGTGATAGATGATGAGGAATCTTCACCTGTTTTTAACTTGGATTGCTTTGGTTTTTGCAAAGTAAAATTGCTTGAATGTTGGTTGCATTAAACTTTGATGTGTATTATAATTTTTTATAACTAAAAAGAATTTCAAACTCTTATTTTGTTGTACTTCTCAAATATTATTGTGAAATTATTTCTCCTAGTTATTTTGGCTTGATTTTCTTCAACATTTTTTTTATGAAGGTTGCTGTATTTGTTGGTGGCGTTGATACATCTGCAACGGAAACAAAAGGAACAGTATTGATTCACACTGCTGAGGAGGTAGATCTCAAAATTTTTTATACTATTTTTTAGTTTCAATTTTCCCATTTTCAAATGGTAATCTTGTACCAAGATATTCTTTTTGGGAAGTACTTGAAGATTTGGATTGCTTCCTTTGCCTTTGGCGTCTTTTGATATTTGTTTGACCCATAAGAGACGTTTTATGATGACGGAGGAGGTTTTGTTTCACCTTCCATTTCGGGAGAAGGGTTGAATTCTTCGGTATTTAGATTTTCTTTTTCTGGCTGTTTGAGCATTTTGCTTGAGAGGGACGGGAGAACTTCTAGGGGTGTTGATAGGTCTGGAAGGAGGGTCAGTCTATTGATATGTTAAATGCTTCTATTTGGGCATTCTCTTCTAGAAGTTTTATAATTCTTCTTCAGGCCTTGCTCTTTTGAATTAGAACTCTTTTTGTATCTTTAGCTCATTTTTTGGCTGGCTTCATTTGTTGGGCTGCTTGTTTTGTAGGCCCTTCTTATATTATGTCGTATCTCTCAGCTTGAATTTCCAATAAATAATGAATTAATCTAACTAGATGTCTCTTCGTTTATTTGAGGCAATTTTGGTTGGTAGTGGAGTAATCATGGAAAATAGAAAAGGAGTCCTGCTTCTTAGTGATATATTTTTTTTTTTGTTATTATTTTGATTGGAAATTATAAATCTTATTTTTGGATATTCTCTTGTTTTATTGCTTATAATTATCTTCTTGTTTTATTGCTTATAATTATCTTCTTGTTTTGCTTCGTTCAGATATTGTCCTACTTTTTCTTAATGAAAAAAAGGCATTCTTTCACTTTTGGGCTCTTTGTGAGGTTTTTGGTTGCAATTGCATTTGTATTTTTTTTTTTTAATATCAATTTATCCACATGCTTATCAATTGTAGCTACAAAACTATGCAAAAACGGAGGAAGCTAAAGTTGAGGAGCTGATAAAAGCAGTTGCAGATTCAGGGGCTAAAGTAATTGTTAGTGGAGCAGCTGTTGGGGAAATGGCTCTACATTTCTGTGACCGCTACAAGTATGTTGAGTTTTCCTTCTCTCTGTTGTTTTTTGGTCTCCGGTTAAGTTTTAAAAATGTGGTTGCTGAATAAAAATGCTATATTTCTTGTTCATTGCACTCATAGAAATGTACGTGTTATGTACACTAGATTCTGTTGGGTCCATCTCTCTGTTTTACTGACTCCATATCAGGTTCAAGCATGTTTATAACTTTGTAATATATCCAAACCTATGTCTATGATGCGGCTGTATGATTTTAGAATTTAAAATTAGTAGATAGGAATTTTTATGTACTAATTTTCTTTGGTGATGCATGTTGAGAAGTGTTGGTTTGTGATGTGTTGGATATGGATGAACTATCAAGATTCAATCTTTTTTTCCCCTTCGATTCTTTCTTTAGTTTCATTTACTGTTGCACTGCAGGCTTATGGTGTTAAAAATTAGCTCAAAGTTTGAGTTGCGGAGATTTTGTCGCACAACTGGTGCTGTAGCCATGGTAAGCTTGTTCTGGCTTTTGCTATTGATAAAGTGAGATTGTTTTCTTCATTGATATTGACATAGTTCCTCCACCCCCACCAAACGACAGTTGAAGCTTAGCCAGCCAAATCCAGATGACTTGGGTCACGTGGACTCTGTCTCAGTTGAAGAAATTGGTGGTGCTAGGGTATGTTGTCTTTATGAGCTTAATTATTTTTATATTGTACAGTTTTTCATGATTGCCTCTTGATTTGTGGCACAATTACTGATTATTTTCCTTTGATATTGTATAATAGGTCACAGTTGTGAAGAATGAAGAGGGGGGCAACTCCATAGCAACAGTTGTGTTACGAGGAAGTACCGATAGTATTCTGGATGATCTTGAAAGGGCAATTGATGATGGAGTTAATACCTACAAAGTATTTCTCTGCATATGTACCGTTTGTTTTTGGAATTATTTGGAGCTTGCGTAATGATTTTCTTTGTCAGGCAATGGCGAGGGACAGCCGAATAGTACCTGGTGCTGCTGCTACTGAAATTGAGTTGGCTAGAAGAGTGAAGGAGTTCTCTTTTAAAGAAACTGGGTATTTCTTTTTTATTTTTTTTTTAAATTTAATATTGCACAAGTGAAGATCACTTTTTACTATTGAACTGAGTCGCTTGTTAACAGCATCATTTCTCTGCCAAGAAAAGGAAATTTTTTTACACAACTGACATAATCAGCGTGTATGCAAACTTGAGTCATGTAATGTCACGGGAAGTCATGTAATGTCAGCTCCAGATGTCCCAAATGTTTTCTAACTTTTCTTTTTGATTCAGATCAATGCATGTTTGTCCGTTAATTTGGTCAATGTGTTGAATTATTTCCTAGGGATGCTGAAATGAGGACTAGAGTCATTCTATTCTATTATTGAAGAAACACTGATGACTTTTCCTTGTCTGTAGATTGGATCAGTATGCCATTGCGAAATTTGCAGAAAGTTTTGAGATGGTACCAAAAACTCTTTCTGAAAATGCTGGGCTAAATGCAATGGAGATAATATCCTCATTGTATGCTGAGCATGCATCCGGAACTACCAGAGTGGGTATAGACTTGGAGGAAGGGGCTTGCAAGGATGTTTCCACGATGAATATCTGGGATCTTCACATTACTAAGTCAGTTTTCATTCTCTTACAATGTGAAAAATTATGATTATTCTCAAGAAACTCTTAGTTCGGTGCTTCATACAATATATAATTGTAGTGTATCTTTCCTGTAAAGTTTCATTTTGCTTAATTCTTACTTGTATATAATTATATTACAATATATAGTTAGTGCCTTGCATTTCACAGAGATATTTAGTTATTAGTTTTCGTAAGGTAGTCATCATTATACGATAAATCTGTCCTGTTAAATGCATGTTACTGGTGATGACTTCATTCTTGTTTTTTTTTTTTTAAAAAAAAGTCATTAGGGATGCTACCTCATGATGACATGCACTTTTGTCTGGCTTTTTTTCTCTTCTAGGTTATTTGCTCTCAAGTATGCTGCTGATGCTGCTTGTACTGTCCTTCGAGTCGACCAGGTACCCTTCTATTAATCTGCTGATGCTTGCTTGCATTGACATTTAATTTGTTAAAATCATACATATACATAGGACTGCTGAGACGAGACGCACAAGATGAACCTTCTAATATTTCTTGACCTTGTTAAGTTTTAATCCTGGAAGGTTGGTTGCTGATGTATTTTTAAATATGTTTTCGACTGAACGTTATTATTTCACCCATGTTGCAGATTATAATGTCAAAACCAGCAGGAGGTCCCAGGAGAGGACAGCAGCCTGCAGGGATGGACGAGGACTAAATGCTGAATTGGGCTACATTATTATTATTTATCTTTAAGTTTTGATTAAGATACTAAAATGGTTTGTTTTATATATATATATATATATATATATATATATATATATAAGAAGAGGAGAGGGGTGGTGTTTCCATTGCATTTGGGGCTTGGTTGGGGAAATGTGGCTTTTTACGCGTGCCACTACACTATTAGCAGGACTATTTCTTTTTAGTCACCGGTTTTGTCTGTTGGATAGATTGTACTGTTGATGATGTTGTTATAGTGAGGCCTCTTTTGTTTATGATACAATCAGAACGTGTTGATGCCAAGGGTAGCTTATTAGGTAGGTTTCTCAATTCCCATGTTTATTTGGATCCATTATTCAGCTGTATTTCTATTAATGCCATACGCCATTTGCTTCCTCACTATTTTGTCGTCAAGAAATTTATGGAATTTTACTCTCAACTATGAACTCAAGAAATTTAGTGTTAGAATTTGATGAATTTGAGGGGGAAAAACATGTTTTAAAAGTTCTTTTTATGTTTTTTTTTTTCTTGAGAGTTCTTCATTAACATTGATCTAAGCAAGTCGCTTAGAGAGATTATTCGAAGAAAAATATAATGAACTCTTAAATAAACCATCGTAATTGAGTTACGATCAACATTTTTTAATTATATTTGTACCATATAGACCTTTTTACCCTACAAAAACATAAAATTCCTAAACTTTAAAAAAAAAATATATATATATAGAGAGAGAGAGATGGCGGCAGAGAGGGAGAATTAAAGAAAAGCCGTTATGAGTGGATAAAGGGACCAAAATAGAAATCCAAAGGAAAACATTGGTGGGAGAGTAAGGTAAGGATGAGCTTAGGACACTCTTCTTCAACTCTGTGTGGAAGCCATTAATTCCTCCTCTTTTATCTCTCAATCTCCCATGGCTTCTCTGGTTTGCCTTCCCCTCCCAAAGCTAAGCATTGTTAGGGCTTCTTCTTCTTCTTCTTCTTCCCTCTCCCCTTCTGCAACTTCCCCTTTACCCGCCGATTCTCTCAACGACAAATTTGGCCGCAAGGGCATCCACTTCCACCAGTCTAATGGCATTCCCACCGTCGACCTCACCGTCCGCAACGGCAGCTCCTTACGCCTCCACATCTCCGATGCCCATATCCCTTCCTACAAACCCAAAGTCTATTGGAAGGACGACGGCTTCGAGGAAGTTCTCTTCACTACTCCCGCCGCCAATGGCGGAAAAGGAGGGATTGGCCTTGTGATCAACGATGCGTCCAATTCAGCCTCTAAACCCTCTCTTCTTCCCACTTCTGATTGGACCGTCAAAGATGTCGATTCCGATGCCATTGATGCTCTCCAGGTATATCTAGCATATATCTAATGTATCTTTGACCAAATTTTGCCTGGTTCTCTTTGGGCTTTGCTTCTTCATTTATTTACGATCTTTGCTGCGTCAAGCGTTGAGTGAATTCATTTGTCTTGTTTTTCTCCTAATTATGCTGTGGGACTGCAGGAGCAGAAGCTACATTAATGATTTAAGTTAGTGTACCCAGTTGTCTACCTGGAATCTGAGCTCTATTTTGTATTTGATTTGGTATGATATTGTTTACTTTCAACTTCAACATAAACTCTCGTAACTTTGTTTTTAGTTTCCCCAAAAGGCCTCGTATCGATGGAGATAGTGTTCCTTACTTATAAACCCATGATCTTCCTCTTAATTTGCTAAGGTGGGACTATTCCTTTCAACTATTCTCAACAGTCCTCCCCTCGAACAAAGTGTACCATAGAGCCTCTCCTGTGTCCTCCGCTCGAACAAAGTGTACCATAGAGCCTCCCCTGAGACCTATGGAGCTCTCAAACAGTTTCCTTAATCGAGGCTCAACTCCTTTCTCTGGAGTCCTCGAATAAAGTACACCATTTGTTCAACACATCGAGGCTCATTATTTCTTTGTTTGACATTCAAGGATTCTATTGACATAATTAAATGAAGGGCATGACTCTGGTTCCATGTTATGAATCACAAATCTCCACAATGATATGATATTGTTCACTTTGAGCCTAAGCTCTTATGATTTTACTTTTAGTTTCCTAAAAGGCCTCGTGCTCTTATGATTTTACTTTTAGTTTCCTAAAAGGCCTCGTACCAATGGAGATAGTGTTCCTTACTTTATAAACTTATGATCTTCCTCTTAATTAGCTAATGTGAGAATACTTCTTTTAACGATCCTCAACTGATCTAACAAATCCTCCCTTCAAATGAGTATTCATTTGTCCACTCTCTATCACGATTCTACTTTTTTCGTGATCCCTGGTTAAATGATTAGATGTGTGAGAGGTTTAAGAACTATATTTCATGAATTTTAGGAGGTAGACAAGACTTGAATTGCATTGGATTGTTATTGGGATGCAGCTACGTTGTGGCTATCATATTAAATAATTTCTCCCTTCTGTCATATTATGTTTGGAACGTGATTTTGAGCTTGCGTAGTTAATGTTTTCATCTCTATATTGGTAATGATATCAAATAATTTTTCCCTTCTGTCATATTATGTTTGGAACGTGATTTTGAGCTTGCGTAGTTAATGTTTTCATCTCTATATTGGTAATGATATCATCATTATACTAATTAAGATTTTGTTCTTCCTTCTCAACTCATAGTTTTCCTCACTCTAGTGCTAAGTAATGTAGGGTTGAAAACATGTCATCTTTTGTTAAGACAGTGTACCAAGTTATGCAAGTTGAATGCCTTTGTATGTGGAGGTTTCATTTTGTTTTCCCTGTCATGGTTTTGTTGCAGGTGGAGTTGAGCTGCAGTAGCAAGCAAATGGAGATTACTTACATTGTCACTCTCTATTCCGAAAGTATGGCGACGGCTGTGATTGTCAAGAACACGGGACCGAAACTGTTGTCGCTAAACAGCGCAATACTGAGTCATTTCAAGTTCAAACGACGAGATGGGGCAGCAATCCAGGGGCTTGAAGGATGCTCCTACTGTTCTCTCCCTCCCTTATCTTCCCCTTTTGAAATACTGTCTCCTACAGAAGCAATGAAGGCAGAGGACCCCGATTGGTTCTCGTTCAGCTCTGAGCCTCAAGAAAAGGTAGGTTCATGGAGCCTCCAAGATGTGCCCTTCACCATCTTGAAGAACAAGTTCAGTAGAGTTTATGCCGCACCACCAGCAGAAAGGTCGAAGCCTGTATATCACACCACACCTTCGAAGTATGAGACTCTTGATCAGGTAAAGAAATAGCTACTGTATTGCATCACACATCTTTGAACATGTTTTTGGCATCGCTGAAGTACTTTCTATTCAAGAACTTTACTTCTTACTTATCTTAAGAACTTTTTACTTCTTAATCTCTTTTGGCGAAGTACTTATAAGGGAAATATTTTGACAAAAGCACTTGTGTATTTCAGGGACGAGAGCTGTTCTTCAGGGTCATAAGAATGGGGTTCGAAGACATATACGTACAAAGCCCTGGTTCATTATCTGACAAGTTTGGCAAAGACTACTTCATATGCACTGGCCCTGCTTCCATGTTAGTTCCTGTCACAGTCGAACCTGGTGAACAATGGAGGGGCGCCCAAGTTATTGAGCATGATAACTTGTAATGTATTATTTCCTCTTTAATCTTCATATTTTTACCCAAATTCATTATCAAATGAACACCTGATCAAGTACAAGTAGCAGCTAAAATATTTACATATGCTCCTCTATTTTCGAGAACTTGGTGTACGAGCTTCTTTGTTTATACAATAAATCCACCGACTTCCCAATATGATATTACTAATCAGGATCAACAAGTTGGCTCTGTTTTGTTGTTGTCACGTTCTATTATAATATAGAGTCACTTGAATTTGTCAATCTCAACCTCCCGTGACTACAATGGCTTCAGAATCAGGCCCTGCTGTGGCTGCTCTGCCGCTGCAGGATCGAGTGGTCATTGTAACCGGTGCCTCTCGGGGCATCGGCCGAGCCATCGCCTTTCACCTCGCTGCTCTTGGCGCCCGTATTGTTGTCAATTATGTGTCATCCTCGGCCAAAGCTGACCGTGTTGCTGCTGAGATCAATTCATCCTCGGCCACCGGGAGTGGCCTACGAGCCATTGCTTGGCGGGCAGATGTGTCCGATCCAGAGCAAGTGAAGTCGCTGTTTGACACAGCCGAGCAGAGATTTGGCGCCCAAGTCCATATCATGGTTAATTGTGCTGGAATTTCTGATCCTACTTACCCTTATATCGCTGATACTTCACTGGAGATTTTTGACCAGATTTTCAGGTCCCTCTTCTACCTCTTTTATGAAATTTCATAGGAAAAATCTTTAAATCTCTTATTAATTCCATGGGAGGAGTTTTTAGTTAAATCACCACTAGACTCGAAGCTTTAGAAGATAAGTTGTAAACTTGGGGTAAGTTCTATAGGATTCAACAAGCAGTTATGCATATGAATCAGGGCGATTGTGTTTTTCAGTGTGAACACGAGGGGAAGTTTCCTGTGCTGCAGAGAAGCAGCAAACAGAGTGAAACGCGGCGGTGGGGGGCGGATAATACTGATATCATCAACCGCGGTGGCAGCAGCAACAGCGGGAATAGGGGCATACACAGCATCAAAGGCGGCGGTGGAGGCAATGACGAAGGTGGCAGCAAAGGAGATGAGAGGGAGCAAAATAACAGTGAACTGCATAGCGCCGGGGGCGACGGCGACGGAGATGTTGTACGGAGGAATGGATGAGGAAGCAGTGAAGAGAGTGATTGAAAAGTGTCCGCTGGGGAGGGTTGGGGAACCCAAAGATGTGGCCTCTTTTGTTGGGTTCTTGGCGTCCGATGAAGGCGAGTGGATCAACGGTCAAGTCATGCTCGTCAATGGCGGCATCGTCTAGCTTCTGAAAATGGCGAACCCATCATCAGTCGTCATTATATTATTCTAAAATTAGGCACCACCTACTATGCTCGTTGAACATTAAGAAACAAAATTGTTACTTTTTTTTTTTTTTTTTTTTTTTTTTTTTTTTTTTTTTTTTTTTTTTTTTTTTTTTTTTTTTTTTNTTTTTTAAATAAGGAGTATATGTCAATTTTTACCTACGTAACCATTTTGGCTTTGTTTCGTTGTTATTATTATTATTTTTATGTGGAAGTATATTTAATATAATCCATAAAATTGTCAATTACCAAGCCTGTGACACATATTATATCTTTTCCATCCGGTTCGTAACCCAGTATGTGGAAGTATATTCATCGCAATCTACCCCTTCGTAACCTAGTATCCTTGTTGACACACCGCCTAATGTCCACCCCCTTTAGGGCTCAGCCTTCTGGCTGGCACATGGTCTAGTGTCTGGCTCTAATACCATTTGTAATACTTCAAGCCTACCGCTAGTAGATATTATTCTCTTTGAGCTTTCATTTCCAGTATTCCTCTCGAAGTTTTAAAACGTAACTGTTAGAGAAATATTTAAACACCCTCGTAGAAGAAAAAAAAAAAAAGTTTAAAAAGTTACTAAAGAAGTTGCTCACACACCTTTTGTCAGAGGGACTTAAGAGTGAGTGCAAAGTATTGTTTTTAGTAAGAGGGAGAAGGAGGAGGGAGATGGGGACGTTGATTTGAATAATTCTGTTAGTTGCTAAAAGCAAGCCATCGTAATCTGCCGACACAAAAAATTAGAGTCCAAAACCAACTCATAAGCATCACAGCCATACAATATTACTGCTTCACTCATTCATACCTCATACAGTTCTCCAATTATTATTCAAATTTCCCTTCTCTCTCTCTCTCTCTCTCTCTCTCCCCTTTGCTGTTGCTACCATGGATTACCAGCCGAAAATGGTGTCGGTCAACAGCGAATACGAGCAAGACGACTGTTCTAAACTCAAGTCCGAGCTTTCTTCCACTCTCGACGACGACCTCTGTTCACTCCAGATGACGACAATGGTATGTCATTTTAAACTCCATTGCTTTGTTTTTTTTTTTTTTTTTTTTTTTTNACCATTGTTGAGCTTCATTGAATTCAGGAAGTTGATGTAAACTTGGAGTGGCTGTCAGCATTTGTGGAAGAATGCTTATCAGCCAAAGGAAGCAGCCTCCCCCTCCCACCCCCACAGCTATCCACACACCTCAACAATCCTCCACCACCACCAAATTCACTCTCTCACCCCACACCATCTTCTTCCGACTCGCCGTTCTCTCACTTTTCTGCAGTCCCCAGCAAGGCAAGAAGCAAGAGAAGACAGGCGCCCGCCAACACGAGTATTCGCCCTCTCATTGGTCAACACCACCTCGATCAACTGAACCTGCTGCCGAGCAAACAGTCCTTACAGTTGACCTCTTCCTCTGCAGACACTCTTTTGCTGCAACAGACATATTGGTTGGCCGACAGTGAGCTCCTATTGCCGCATAAGGCTCAAGGAGGAGGAGGAGAAGAAAGGGAGAAGAAGGTGGACATGGATCAGAGAGATACAACAGTGAAGAAGAGTTTGGGGCTGCAGCAGAAACAGGGTGCAGGGAGTGGGAGGAGATGCAGCCATTGTCAGGCACAGAGGACTCCACAGTGGAGGGGTGGACCATTGGGACCCAAGACATTATGTAATGCATGTGGAGTTAGATACAAGAAGTCAGGAAGGTTGGTGCCAGAGTATAGACCAGCCAACAGCCCTACTTTTGTGAGTTTCTTGCATTCCAATTCACACAAAAGAGTTATGGAGATGAGAATGATCAATGCATCTTCTTCTACTTCTACTGCCTTTTCCTCTTCTTAAAACCTACACTACCGGCCAACCATGCTGGAAGCTGCAACTATTTGGTTCTTCAATGTAAACCACAACTACCCTTTCCCCTTTCCCCTTTCCTTTCTACATTAGAGTGATGAACTCTCGAGTACAAAAAGACAAGCATCTTTCTATTTCTTAGAGGTTTTACCAGAGATGAATTTAGTTTTTAAGACCACCCGTGTATCAATTACTACTTGGACACTGTAATAGCCTAAGCCCACCGCTAGCAGATCTTGTTCTTTTGGGACTTTCCTTTCTGGGTTTCCCTTCAAAGTTTTAAAACGCGTTTGTTAGGGAGAGATTTTCACACTCTTGTAAAGAATGCTTTGTTCGTTCCTCTCTCCAACCAATGTGGGATCTCATAGTTTCATGGTATTCAATCAAAGATGGATTCATTTAGTTGGTAGAAAATGGTTACATCCATTACTCCCTCTTTTCATATGCTCTATTCCATCAAGTTTAAATGTAGAACAGATAAAGGATTCAACAAAAAATCTCAGTCATGACTGTATGCATAGAACCAGAGTAGTGATTGAATAGAATCAATCAATTCATAGAGAACTTAAAAATGAGGTAAAAAAAGAAAAAAGAAAAAAAACCTACGAACCATAAGAAAAAAAAAAATGAAGTAAAGAAGTAACAAAATGGGGCATCCATCAGAGTATCCACAGAAGAAATTATAGCAACAATGCAGTGAATAACAAGGCCATAGATGCTAATAAACTAACAAAAGAAGCAGCAAAGGACGGGGTCGAGGAGGAGGAAGCTATCTGGACGATGAAATTGCAAGTACCTTGCGAAAGATTCTGTGAGGTTATTGTGGCTAAGCCCTGAAAATTACAGGCCAGTTCATCTTGATCTTGCACCTGGAAATACATGTTAAATGCATAAGAAGCATTCCCATTAGCGTCCAAATTATTGCAAGAAGATCCATATCCAAGAGAAGTGCAATCTGAAAAAGTGCACGCATAATTTATGTTATCAGCAAGTTTACTGAGATCCTTTGCATTTGGATTGAACATACACCACTTCTGAGGAAGATACTGCACATCCTGTGCTCCCACAAGTAGTTTGTTTTGGCCCTGACCAGAAAGATCTATTGCAAACTTTGGCTGACCGTCGTACCCGAAAATACCCCAATGTCTCTCGAAGTTTCCTGGAGCAATACTCTTCCCATTTTCATCCAGAAAACTGAACAAGTATACTTCAATGAATCCAGGCCTTAAAGGGGTGCCCTTATTGCCTGCAAGCCTTGGTAGAAGGCCATTGTAGAATCTATAAGCATTGGCAGCGTTGGCGTTCTTGTCACCATCGGTTGGCCATCCGACCTCGCCAACTAGAATCGGCATGTCGCCAAATCCAACAGCTTTCAGAGACGAAACCAAGGTATCGAAGTTTGCATCAAAAACATTGTGGTACTGAATCCCAGTGCCAGCATCAAGTAAAGGATTACTTGCACCATCAAAGAAGGCATAGTCGAAAGGGAAGTCGGCGTTGCCATAAAGACTAAGGAAAGGGTAAATGTTTACAGTAAAAGGTGCATTGTTTTTGCTTAGAAACTGGACAATTTCAGTCATGAGTCCATTAATATCACTACGAAACCTACCAGCTGAGGGATACGAGCTATTACTCGGGGAGTTGTAGACATCAGCATTTAAAGGCACCGTTGCCTTGATGGACTCTCCAAGACCTGCTGCATTGAGTGCATTTTGAATGTTCTGAAGGGCTGGAAGGGTAACATTCAAGAATGATCCATTGTAGGATGACAGAAATGGTTCATTGCCAACAGCAACGTATCTGAACAAGAACAGCATAGCAAAAAAGTTTTAAATCTTCTGCTCATAACCCCAAGACAAAATCATCAATCTCAGATTGGTAATGAATAAATAAGTCCAAACCATCCCCCATGATTGCAAAGTTAACCAACTACATGCAAACAGGATTATGAAGGTGGGATGAGATTTGGAAAATCCAAAGAGAAAACAGATCAGGAATCGGTTCAAAAATAAATCAGAAGAATGGGAACGAACACAATAAATTTTGGGTTATAGAGAGAGAGAGAGAGAGAGGGAAATGAATTACTTGATGGTAACTCCTCCATCAAAGTTGTAACGGGTGACGTTCCTCTGCACCCATTTCTGGGCTCGCTTGTAGTCTCCCATGGCGGAGAGTTGATCATTGGGAATAGCAACCATGACCTCGATACCAGTCCCAGCCAGAGCTCCCATGGTGGACTGATCTGCATCAAAAAGCTTCACTTTCTGAATCCCATTATCCTTCAACATCCGCACAATGGTCTTGGGTGGCAATTTATGATTGGTCATGGTTCCCCAGTTAACCCCAAGACCTTCCACACAGCAACCCAAAACCCCAATCAAAAGAACCCACTTCAGAAACCCTAATCTTCCCATTGTCCTCCTACCCCTCACACGCCAATCCCAGATGAACTTCAAAAGGAGAGCAAACGAAAGTATAGATTATGGAAATGGGTTGAAAAAAGAAAAACCAAGCTTATCCCTTTGCAGTAATTTGTTGTTGATGGGGGCTTGGTAGAACCGAAGATCCAGGGAAATACAGAGCAAAGAGAGAGAAATGTAGAGAGAAACAGAAGAGAAGCCCAGAAATGTAATGTGGGTTTTGAAAGACGTGAAGCAGAGGAAGTGGAGAGTGGGAAGGAGGAGGAGGAGGCAAATTCAAAGATGTGGGCGAGAGTATAAGGCAAATGGGGCCAACCCCCAACGGTTAGAATTGAGAGAGGAAGAATCGAAATTGAAAACCAAATAGCGTTGGAAAGCAAGTGGTGAACCAATGGGTCTGCAACGCCTCTCTCTCTCTTCCTCAGTAACCACCAATGCCTCTGCAACGCCTCTCTCTCTCTCTCCCTCTCTCTCTCTCTCTCCCTCTCTCTCTCTCTCTCCCTCTTCCTCTACCGGTTACTGTATTTGGGGTTTCATTTACGTTACACCCAAAACTAAAATACACATTTCATTTTCCTTCTTATAACAAACATGCTTCCTAACTACGCATTTCCTTTTAAATTTATTACCTTTTATTCATTTCATTTCATAATGCCCCACTCTACATTAATCACTTTTGCTACATATTTTCACCCAATTTTGTCTACTTCATCCAACCCAAGAAATATTTAAAAAATTTCATTTATCTCCTTATCTTTTAAGCTCTCATGTTAAATAAAATTTTATTTTATTGTTGTTGGCACGTAAATGACAGATAGATATCTTTGTCCCAAGTTTGACAATAACAAAATTTAAACCTAAAACCACACGTTAATATTATTATTTTATTATAGCACAAAGTATTATATCAAGAAAAAAATAATAAATAAAAGGAAAGAAGTGAATAAATGTGATTGGGGAGGAAGAAAAGAAAAGGAAAAAAAAGGAAAGGAACCCCACTTTTTTTGTATTTTACTTTAAAACACAAACCAGCCCTAAGATTTTGAAGAAAATGGGTGACGTGGCACCAATAAGGGAACGACCATTCAAAACCTCAGGGGCGTAATCGTCATTTCACATGCGCCTATATATGGTGGTCGGTCGCCGACATAAATTCTAAGAGAATGTATTTATACATTATATAATTTTCTGATGGATTTCATTTCAATATAAAATCGCACGTGAGAGAGAGAGAGGGGAAGAAGTATATATAAATAAAACTTTGATCAAAAGCTAAAATATTCAAATCCTCACTTCTCACGTGACATTTTATGTGATGCTCACATTAGTTGGAAAGGAGAATAAACCACTATTTATAAGGGCGTAGAAACTTTAGCCTAGCCAACGAGTTTTAAAGACTCGAGGGGAAGCCCGAAAGGAAAAGCCCAGAACAATATTTGCTAGTGATGGACCTAGATCGTTACATTCTAACCCAGAACAATATTTGCTAGCGGTAGCCCAAAACAATAAAGATCCATTTCAGTTCGACGTTAATTTATCCTATTCAAAGTTATAAGAGAAACGAAAAATCTAAGCTTAAACCATGGGGGACCGAGTTTGTAATTTAACGTAAACATACCAGAAAGTAAAACTCCTCCATGCTTTCCCATCCTTGCACCAAAAGTTGAGGTATATCTGTGAAAAGGGTGAAGGCCCCATGTATTCACATGATAGACACATGTTTCTTAACACTCACTGCTGCTTTTACTCGTGAACATTCATGACTGGAAGCATGGATCTTCAAAAACAAATTCATTCAAAATGATTCAGATAAGTTGCCAAGGTGGAGATTTTAACTCATTTTCTCCTGGACTTTGCAAAGGTCAGTTATGAGAAAAATACATAATACAAGGGAACGCATGCTAACATCTTATCTTTATAACTCAACATGTATCATGTCTCCTTTACAATTAAAAAGGGAATGGGAAGTAAAAAGACTAAATCAACCCTTAACTCACTGCAACCTTGCCTGATATGGAACCTGAAAATGACAAATAAAGATGATAGAACAGACCCCTTCATGCTATCAAAAGTTTATCTCAACAAGAAATGAGACTTCACCAAAGATTATAATGTGCAGACTTCGGTTCTTTTCACCCATTGCCCAGTATATTTAATACAACAAGTTGGCAAGCTACGGATACATTTTTATCTCTAGTTTCTGTAAAACAGGAAAAGAGTTAGAACTTCAAAAGGATGGCGGAAATTTTGAAACCTGGGAAAGCTTAGAATCACTTGATCACTGCCATACATCCTCTATATGTTGAGTTCATCTTCAAGGTAGTTATACTCAAAAGTGAACTCTGTTTTAATCCTTTGGCACCTACAGTACAAACACAATTCAAATATAGTTAACATAGTAGCATATAATTTGAGGTGTGTAGATGTATAGAGTATGTTAAGGTTGTTTAATATATATTGTGTTTTGCGATCTAAAAGATTTTCCAAGATCCTCAACAACAAATTATTTCTTCAGATCATCCAAGATCCAGTTTACAAAAAGGCAACAAGAGATGAGGTAGCAAACAGAAAAATTGACGAGAAGATTAGCAAGTAAACATACCATCCATGTTGTAGATCATCGTTATTAAAATGGAAATCGAAGTACACATAAGTTCCCTGCTCATATTCATCTGTAGCAACTTTCGGCTCTTCATGTCTTTGGAACCATGTCTGATATTTTCTGTGATATCTCCAAGATTGCTTCTTTAATTCTCTAGCAGCCAAATATTGTTGATAGGTGTTCTGCAGTTCAGCACATGATTAGACTGGATGTCAAAGAAATACAGCATTACATAAAAAGATAAAAGTAATACCGGTTGATAGTAAAATGCAAAGAACAATGTGTCAGTGCCATAGGTCTCAAGACCTAACCGGTCCCATAAAGCAGGATTGTTTATAATAGGTGCCTGCACTTGAGGATAGCTCGGAGGAGTAACTGCAGGGTGCCTCTGTAGATGAAATAATTTCAGACAAAAAAAATAATTAAAAAAAAAGTATATATATATATATATATAAAATACAGTCATAGGACAAAGAGATTTTGTATCTGAACTGGAGTGTAGCTCCTCGGACGCTCCGAGTCTTTTGGCTGAGGTAGCTTGTAGAATGCAGCCTCAAGCATTTGCAAATTATGGAATTGATCATGCATTCCGCTAGTAGTCAACGAGGATCCACCGAGGTTATCACCAATGGCACCCAAGTCAGAAACACTTCTTCGGCCAATGACACCAAGACTTTTAGAAGGTTGACCATGCTGTAAAGGTTGACCTGGAGAAAGGTCATCCTCTCTCGACACTGAAGCAGTCTCAGTCAATGAAACAGGTACGCCAACCTACAACAAATAATAAAGTACAGTTTTGGTTATCAAGCAATAAAGTACAGTTTTTCTAAAAACAAATAATTTAATTAAAAAAAAAACTCTTCTCGTATGCTTGTGACACTGACACTCTTTCTGTTGTTTTCATCCCAAGGCGACTAAGAGATTTGTCACCTTAGAATGCACCACACGCTTTGAAAATACCGACTTCCTATAGCTGTCGGGGTCCCCTTTCTTCCCTTGATATATTCCAATAATCTAATAAACTGCCATGCTTCTTAAACAAAAATGGAATTTGTGGGCATATCATTGTATCATGGCAAGAAATTTTTTTAAAAAAAAATTATTCTCTTCCTTTTCTTAAATAACTCAGTAGTACTCCCGGCATCCTTTCCCGTCCAATGAGAAATGTTTTAGAACACTTTATTCAGCGCAAGTTAATTAAATGTCCAACAAAGCTATTTCACTATTTTCATTTGCATCATTAGAAGCTCTAAGCAACGTCAGGACTAAAGATGTAGGCTCTTTAACAAACAAGGCTCATGCTGTTTACGCAATAACATATTCAACAACCTGTTTGACAAGGAAAGATTAGTGTACTGAAGCAACTATGATTACAATAGACAAGAAATAAAACATACTGGAGTATCAACTGGATATGCGCCTTTTAAATCATCGTCGCTCATCAGATTCTTTCCAAGGACAGAACCAGCAGCAGAATCAGTAGTAGTATCTTCAGGTAAACTCTGTTGCTGCTGTGGCTGCTGCTGCTCTTCAACTTTTACAGGGGCAACATCTGCATTACACAAGAATAAATTGTCAGTCTTGTTTATGTAATTCTATGAGAGAACGTAAACATTTTAGTTACCAGTATCTCATTTGTTGAATCGTAAAGGAGACCCATGCATTTCTTACCAAAAAAAATCAAAAAAAAAAAAAAAAACAAAACACCTTCAGAAGAAATGTTCTATGCACTCGACAAATATTTTGGCAAGAGTGCTTCTTAGTGACAATCTGAATTCTTAATTTGATTTCAAAAGGAATTTTAGTATGAACAAGGACCATTAGGAAAATTGAAGTTATTGGACTAGGAAAAGTTTAAGGTTCCAAATGGCAACAAACAGAAGAACTTAAAGAGGATATTTTGGTTTATGAGTTTGCGTATCCAACGTAATAAAGAATAGAAAAGGAAGGACATAAAGTTCTGAAAAGAACTTACGAGATTACAATGCATCCAAGTTAGCAGAATTAACATTCCAACTTTTCATACATTTAAGATGAATTGTAAGAAGAGTTTCAATTTTAAAGCTCAAGGAACTACCATGTCCTGAAAAGTATCATTAAGAAACTTCAGTTTCCTGAAAATTTCTTTTATTCCTATTCAGCCACAACCTTATGTCATCTAGTTTAATGTAAGAATGTGTGAATATGAATATGAGCTAAAGTGTCTATTGATTTAGTGAGCATTGACATATGTTTACAAGAAAGAAATTCTAGATTTCTCAAGGCTCCATGTTTTTGCCCTTCATGTAATTAATCTGTGTAGGAGGGTCAAATAAAAATATGCATTTATATGTGATGTCCTATTCCAAGATAATTACATTGGGACACCATAAATGAAATTGTGCCCACTCCTCACCCATGACGAAATTGAATATGAAGGACAACCCATAGGGATAGAGAAACATTAACACATTGGTATATGAAGACAAGAATCCAGACCGTACCAGATTCTTTTGCCCCACTTGTCATTAATGCCTGCTGATTAGACTGCTGGAAGGAACTTGGCTGCTGCTGTAATGAACCAGATGTAACAACATTAACTCCTGGTGCTTGAACTCCAATTCCCAGACCAGCTTGAGAACTAACAGATGAATTTTGGGAGTTGAACTGCAAATACAGAAAACCAAATCATTGGTACTATTTAACAATGCCGAACTATGGATAGATTGAACATAGTGATCACCAAGCAGAAATATTCACAAAAAAACCTGTACATAAAAAAAAAGGTCCCCTTTGTATTATGGTGTAATGCACAGGCCAACTTCAATTTTTCAATGACACACTGGATTTGAATCTTTACCCGGTAGAGGATAAATGTCTTAACTATTTGAGCTAAGCTCAAGTTGGCAAATGTAGAGGACAATGGAACTTCCACCCATCTCCACACTGGTATAATGTTGTCTACCTTGGGCATAATTTAGAAAGTATGGATACTTAAGTTTGGTTGGCGTGTTTGTTTCTGACATGTGTAGAACACTCAGACACTCTTAACACTTGTTGGACACATAACAAACACTTAATAACACAATAGATATATGTTAAAAAGTACTAGTTGTACAAAGTCAATATAGGTCCAACATTTGTTAGACATGTATCGAACACTTGTTAAATATGCTAAATAGACTATTATAGGACAAAACAATAAATGTATAAAATTTTGAAAGTGCAATTAAGAGTTTGTTAACCATTAGGTTTTTGGGAGCCTTTAGAGTTTGGAAGTTAGATGTATTGTTTTCATCTTTGATTTTGTGAATTTACTTGTAGTCAACACCTACCTCAGCCGCTGCCAGTGTCTGCCACTATTGATTTATCAAACCCCAGAATTCAACAGCCAAAGCAACCATGTATTCTCCATGCGCCGGTGCCCTCTATCCCACACACCGGCGCATGAGAGCTATGTTCCACCTTTTGTCACCCTGGTTTGTCTCATGTTTAGTTTTGCGGTTGTTCTGTGTGGTTGGGTTCAATAATACCTACTTCACATTCTTGCAGTTCAGGCCTGGTTTTTTGTTTCTCTTAAGGTTTGTCTACTGATTGTTTGTGTAACTAACGGTTGAAATGAAACTTGTGATAGCATTTAAGATAGTTCCCCCTTCGTCAAAGATTGTGAAGCATAAGTTAAATGGCTCCAATTATTATAATTATTATGATTATAATGAATGGAGTAACACGATTCGATTTTATCAACAAGGCACTAAGATTGATGATTATATTGATTAGGATACGCCAAAGGATAACACAAAGAAGGCTTGGGTTTGTGATGATGCTATATTGTATATCCAAATCAAGAATTCACTTGAGGGTGAGTTAGATGGCTTGGTAAATCATTGTGATATTATGAAGGAAAAATTCGTGTTCTTAGAATTTTTATACTCGTGAAAAGAGCAAGTCAATACTCAATAGAATGTATGAAGTTTGTACTCTATTCTTATTCAACATATCATTACCCCCACCCAAATAAAAGGAATAAAAGGCACAAAGCAGCTGTAGTGAAGAAAAAGGCTATAAATTACGAATAAAGAAGGCTAAAAATTATGAATAAGAAAACCTGCTGTAGAAGTGAACTTTGCTGTTGCGAAGAAAATTGTTTGTTGTTCCCTCCACCAAGATTCATGCTAAGAAGTGTACTATGACCCTGTTGCTGAACTTGCTGGAGACGCTGCAAGAACTTCTCTCTCTGATCAGGCGCTATTTCAGCTCTTCCACGGAACTGCCCCTGAAGAAGAAATGGTTAACTACATAAGAAAGAAAAGCTATAAATTATCTTGGGAAAAGGGCAGTAATAAAACAGATTAAACCTAAAGGTACTTGAGCAGATTATTCTAATGCAAGTATTTTGCCTCGAAGAAAACGGGATATAAAGAAATGATTAAATCATCTGGAATTAACCACATCAGGAAACATTTTATAGATTTTCTTGGGAATAGGCCAGTAATCATGAAGATGCTCGAGCTAGTATTTCGCATCGAAGAAAGTGGGATATAAGATATGATTAAGTCATCAGGAATTAAACCATTTACCGCTAAATTCATACGAATAGTTTATAAAGGAAACAACCAAGGTTTAGAACAAACTTGAAACAATCACCTAAGCTCAAATTACCTTATCCTATCTTATCTTTTCTTTTCTTTTCCTATTTTATTATTAGGAGTATGGGAGTGAGGATTTGAACCTTTGATCTCAAGGAAAGAAGTAAGAACAGCAGCTACAATTATTTTTATCAAATTTTTACTAAAACATATAACTAAGTAATACTTCATCCTCAATAGATCAATTCATTATCAACCCAACAAATGATTTGAATATATCTTAAAATTTTCCATTAATCATCAGTAAATAGATAATCCTCATTAATAAGAATCCACTAGCTCAGTTTTGAATGAACTAGTAGCAAGTATCATACTCCTTCATTCGGATTTTGAAAAGAACTTCCTGGCCTCCACTGCATGCTAGGAACCACTGGAGAGAAAACTCGACTTCCTATAGCCGCTGCATCACTAACATTGCTAGGATCAACTGAGCTCGTTCCATCACTAGGTTTAGCTGCTGTAGGCAAAACCATTCTATTACTTAAAGGAGAAACCATAGACTGCACCAAGCCACTGTTACCAGCCCGTTCTTCAGATCCCAAAATGTTTCTCTTTGTGACTTCAGAGGCAGAAGAAACGTTACCAAGAGTTATAGTGCTAGGAACCACAATACCAGAAGTATGGGTGGAACTAGAGGCTGGTTGATTAGCAGTGACACCTCTTCCCATGCCACCCCTTACAAGTCCAGTATCCGCAAATGATGGAGACAATTTACGGCCTGGGAAGCTAGAAATTTCTTCATCCTTTGCAGAAGTGGGCATATTTACCGGAGATGAATTAGGAGCACCCGTAGCCTCCACAGCACGAACAGAACTTGAACCTGGAAGAATGGCTGATGTAGCAGACAAGCCAGACCCATGCACTGCACCATTCAAGGAAGTGGAGGCTGCATGGTTCCCGGTAGGTGTTGTAGCAGCAGAAGAACCAAGGACACTATTCTTAGGAGGTGGGGTCTTCAAAAGAGTATCAGTGTTACCATCTGGCAAAGTTGAATCATCAACCTGATCCTGAGTGACAGTATTTGGTTGATGATTAGGAGCAACAGTAACCTGGAAAATTAGCATACATTACTAACGTACTGTAGCAACTACATAGTAACAATTAGGACAAACAAGGGACTAAAATGTGTTAGTATTCATTTTTTATCCCAAGGTACAGTAGAAAAGGCAGTTATTGCATTTGATTCCAACTCAAACAGCTTGTATCTCGTTAATTTACATGCAAATCCTAAAAGGTTCTCTCTACAAGACAATCAAAGATCTAAATTCAAGATACAGATCTATGAAAATTTTCCAAGACTTCGACCAAAGTAGAACTTTATCAATAACACATCTCCTAAAACTAAAGCAAATTGAATAAGAACATTAATTAGCCTCGCAATATATTAGCAATAATTTGAATTGAGAACCCAATTCAATATCAAAAAGTAAGACCTCATTGACATGATAACAAATAAAAAGGAATACAATGGACATTACAAAAAACTAATCCCATCATGCCTTACAGAATTCTACAGTTAACCACGCTCATATTTTCTGATCATACAAAGGAAAAAAGCATGTCATTGAACTGCCAAAAAGAACAAGAATACAAATTACAGGATTATAATAGAATTCCATAATTCCGTCCTTGTCCAGATGCCCTAAAATTGTTTCAAGGATCATGCATCAAATAAAGCAGAATGTTCATCATGAAGAAATCTAAAGTAGAAAAAGTTGATTAAAATGAAGTCTGCAGGTTCATCTAAATCCTTTATAATATCAATTGGAAAAAGAAAAAAAAAAGTAAATGTCTCTGCTATATAAATATTAATAGAAGGACGTACAGGCACTTGAGTTCCCGTTGTTGCCAAAGTAGTCTTCAAGCTGAGAGCTGTTGTACCCTGCCAAAAGACAACATATCAATTTAGATACTAAATTTTCAACTTATTTTTATCAAAAACAAAATAATTTAATAGGCTCCTCAGGCTGATGTCTTGAGATCAAATTCTTTTCTATATGCCTTCTTTGGATCATACAAGAACCTTGCATCTCCAAAAGAAGTGGCCTATGTGATAGTATATGTGAATATAGACGCTTATTGGCCTTTGTCCAAAACTCGTGAACAATTTTCTTCAATTAAATCAGGATCCATAGTATTAACCTTGATGAGTCAATGAGAAGAAATGAGGAGCTCTCTTCTTCGAGTATAGGATAAGGGATAAGTTTCAATGTAACAACTTTTAACTTCTTTTAACACTGAGATTTAATGGAAGCCTTAAGAGAGGACTCTGTAATCTCGATTGGGCTGCTTGGGGAGGATTGAACAACATTGAGCAACAGAAGCATCAATAATAGGCTCGTTAATTTAGGGCAGACAGTTCACAAGGAGTTTTATTATTGAAGACAACCATTTCCCTAAGAACTTGCTCTATTATAGCAGACTACTGATAACCATGCAGACTAGTCCCATTAAAAGCACCGAACCCTATGTCAAAGGATACTGTCTCCCCTCTCTGGTAATAAGGCTGGTGTTTGATAAATTTCTACCATCAATCATTTTAAAAGCTCCTAAATCTTCCATGCCTTGGTGTAAATGATATAAATCCAAGAAATTTGGTATATTCAAAGTGCCAACCGAGGGATGATCGAAACTTGGACAATCAAATGGCCCCAAAACCCTCCCTAAATTTCTTGTAAAAAAAACAAGTTTACTGGACATTGCAATAGTTCAACCAAGGAACATTCACACCAATGTACGAGAGTGAAAGAAAGAGAAATCTTATGTTTGTTGTTCATTCCTTCCACAAAAGACCCATCCGTTGATACACCAACTCTTACTACCATTACATCAAAGAAGACGAAACAATCAAACTGAGATAAAACAAAGACTAGACAAATTAGGAGGATGAAGACCACTGAGACCCACAAGGGATTTTTTACGAAGTAGCATATATAAGGGATAAAGACCAAGCCGTAATACATAACCTCTCATCAAATATTCAAACTAACATATATAAGGGAAAGACTATCCATGGGTTAAAGGTGTCTTCATAGGTGACATGAAGGCTCTGCAATTCCAACACCCCCCAATTTAAAATTAAATAAAATAAAACAAAATAGGAATAAATAAATAAACTTACCATTCAAGTTAACAGCAAAACATGTATTATTATGTTTGGTCAACTTGATATGGAGCAGAGGGAGGAAAAATCCATACCTTCACAAGGCTAGGAGGGCAAATTGTACCCAGATCTTCAAGGGATTCCACCTTATCGAGTGGCAATGAGCTGTAAAGATCATCCACATCACTGAATTCATCAAAATCCTCCTATATAGACAGTTTTTGAGATGTCAATGGCTAATGTGAGTTTGATATTTTCATGAACTGAAATATAGTCATATGAACGCAATCAATTGGAATGAAGGCATAAAAGTATCCAGTTTCAATGGTGCTGATAGTCAAATGAACAATATCAGTCCAGATAAAAACATATAAAAGTGTATTTGCAAATGTATCAATCTATATCTATGAATAGTTCTAAATTATTACATGATACTTCTACATGGGTATCATTTCTAATCCCTTCTATAATTAAGATTTTTTTTAATATTTGTAAATGTTAAGACCAGCTTACACACACCACAAGTAAATTTCAATCAGTTTAATAAGGCAACAACCTAACCTTACAACATTTGGTTATTTTAAAAAAAAACTTATTAACATCTTAGATAGGTAGTCAACATAAGACTATAAGATTTGCATTTATTATTAAAGTAATAAAATTCAAAATCCTAGATGTCCAAGCAGAATATAAAAAAACATTATAAACAATCGAGCATCCATTGAGAAATATAAAAGATTATACAAGAGCATACAAAAAAGATAGTCCAAGATATATAGAAAGAGACTCCAATTGAAAAGAACAAAGGCTAACTGATAATAACAGAAGACCAATTGCAAGTACTTTTTTTTCTCTTCCTTTTTTTTTTTAATAAGCCAAATAAATTATAATACTGATATGATTAACACTATTGGCATAGTCCTTTGTTTCTGGTAGGAAACAAGAAAATATATTGTTGGTTAGGCTCGGTTTTGGAACACCCGTATCATAACCTATTAATAAGCTCATGAAAACCTCTTTTAGATAGCAGTCTCATCTTTTATCTCTCAATACTAACACCAGCTTTATATTTTATGGTGAACACTTATACATCCCGCAAGTTTCTTATCTTCAAGCAACTCTGCTATTCTTAAAGAATTATTTTGCTTTAGAGCATTCATCATATCCTCCATATCTGCTGGTTTTCAATGCGAATCATTTAGAGCTTCATGCATATTCCCTGAAACAAATAAATTCTTTATCCTAGATGTGAAAGCTTTAGGACTATTTGAATTTTTTTTAAATAAATGGTGGTTTGTGATAGGATATTTTGTACATCTTTCAATACGTTTTTCTAATGGTTATGGGATCATCAACATCAGACATGATTGGTTCAATATTTTGAATAGTTGAGGAGTAGGATCAAAAGATGGGTTACCAAACTTTTCAATTTCATTATTTGGTCTCAAATAGGCTCGGAGAAGGATCAACTATTTGGTTTTGGTTCCTTTGATTGGATTTTCTTCTAGTATAGAACTTCAACTCAAGAACTTGATTGGTAGAACTATTCAGCAATATTTCTCCCTCTAATTAATAAATTTCTATACTTGGCATCGAAGGACGAGTACCTTGCAATGGACTAGTAAGAGCTCGAAAATGATTAGTAAAATCAGCAGAAATATGACTAGGATGAGGAACAAAAACATCTAAAAAGTTATCTTCCAAGTAGGTGACCACCATAGGGCTTAAATCCACCAAAAAGTCGCGTACTTTTTTACTTTTTTGCACATATCTTAATGTCCATGAAACCAACTCATGTGGGTTTGAACTTAAAATAATAATAATAATAATAATAATAACAACAGAAAGTCAATAATAGCACCCCAATTGCAAACCAACAAGAGAGGATTTAGTATTATCCTACAGAATATTTGGCTCAAGATAGGAGACTATATAAATTCTGAGAAGTCTAGAGGCTTGAATGCAGCTCATTCCATTGCCTCCCCAAGTGGTTCCTCATCTTTAGAGTTTTGTAATGATGCTTTATTTTTAATTATCATTAATAAGAGCAAAATCTCTTGTAATTGGCTTTCATTTTTGTTTGCTTCATTGTCTGGGTCGTTCTTTTACACAAGCCCCCTTTACCCCTTCATCATCTTAATTATTGTTGCTTTCTTATCAAAAGGAATGAGAGTACAATGCAGGCATACAACACAATTCGATTGCAAAAAGAGATGGAAGGAGTAATAACCTGATTCCTTTCCACATAGTCTTCTAAAAACTCCCTGACATCGTTGACATCCTCATGACTCAATTCATCATTATCAAGCAGTCTCAAGATTAGTTCCAGCTTCATTATATGAGCCTTGTGCCGAGTAATAGAAGTTTCCAGATGAATCTGTAACGACAAAATGGACAGATAACTATAAACCCAAAGTTCTAGGAAAGAACAACATATCAGTTTAGAAAATGCAGAGCATAATACCACTTACCAATCTAGGTGGCCTTGATTTTCCCTTCTTCACAGATAGACCCTCCATCTCAGCTTCAAAATTATCAATCTGAGATTCCAACTCACTAACCTGACCAGGATAAAAACATCGAGTGCCTGTTAAGCAATTGGACAGAGTTTTTCTTTCTCCTACCAAGGATAAACAACAAAAGAAAAGTTTTGCATAAGGTTCTAGACTTTCTAACTTCCTACCATGTATACTAAATTTACCCAAATAACTGGTAGGAAACTCCCACATTCATACAAAACATTCTCCCCCGTAATAAACTATCTTATTACTTCCACATACACCTCTTCTAGGGTGGGAAAGGTCCAATGAATTGAAGCTGATAAGTTGGAACTGAAGAAAGAGAGACTATAGTGGTCAAAAGACTAGTCACGTAAAACAGATATATTAAGGAAGATGCCAAAACAAAGTGAGTTGAACTCAGATTAGGGCTAAGATTTTGATTAGATGTGTGGGTTTAATGTACCTTTTTAGTGAACAATTTTTTTTTTAAAATACAAAACAAACATTTCATTATCAATGGGAGTACAAAGGAACGGAGACAAGATTTCCCCACCACACAAAGGGATAAAAAAAACATTTCCTAGTCAGGCTAAATTTGCATCAAGCCATAATTACATAAGTTTTGATTTCTTATCAAAAAAATATATTTTTCCAGAAATCTGGAAACTCAACCATTGCAACAAAGAACAGCATGCTGATTCTTGAAGAAAATGCATTGTTCTCCAATATAGAAGTAGAGTCTACGGAGGTTCTGTACAAGGGGACTTTCATACCAAATTGTTCAACCAATCTCGTGTCTCTGATTTAGCTTTCTCCTTTGGGTCCTATATTTGAAAACCAAAGAGAAGCTTCATTAGAACCAACAATAAAAATAATAAACAACTTTCACGTGTAGGCAGAGCTACTATTTACAAGTTATTTGTAAATGAACTGATAAAACAACTAGAATTTTTTTCCGAGCCCGTTAAAAGAAAGTTGGTTGAAAAACAAGAGGACCAATTTCCATTGCTGACAGAGATAGGAAGTCCAAAACCAATAAGGTTATAGATAAAATAACAAATATATAGCCCATAACATAGAAAACTGCGAATATGTCTGAAAATGACACTGGGGATAGAAGCTGAAAAGAGGAAACTAAACCCAAAACCAAGAAGCCGACAGACCAAATTTAAAAAATGTATAGCTAAAATATAATAATTACAACACTGATGGGTGTTTTTTTAGCAAGAAACAAAATTTTCATTTATTGTATAAAGAAAAAATATTCAAGATACAAACTCCTAGAAAGAGAAGAAAAAAAAAAACAAAAAGAAAACAAAGAAATCTAAGAAGATTGAATAAAAGCAATCAAATTAATACAAATATTACAAATTAGAAAGTGGGAACCAATGAGAGGCCTTAAACTAGCAATATCATAATGCTCTAACCAAGGCTTACTCTTATCCTGAAAAATATGTAGATAACCATAACCTTCTAAAAATAGACTTTATGGCATCGATCCGGACCTTGAGATGATAAGATCGGCCCATAAAGAAACTGAAGTAAGTTGCTCCTTAAATCCTTTGAGAAAACCCAATAAAGATTTGAACATATTAAATAAATAAATAACCAACGCTCCATTGTATTTCAACAATGAAGGAAGACGTGATCCTGCCTTCATTATCTGCAAAACATAAAACACACAGAGAGGCCTGCAAGGCTGAAGATGGAAGCTCTTTTGGGAGCAAATCAATCGTATTGAGATGGCCATTGAACATGATCCATGCCAAGACACTAACTTTTCAAAGGAGGATGAGATATTTGATGCTTCGTCAAAGATCTTACAGGAAATAATCCAGAGGGGTCGATTTTCCAACAAATTTGATCTTCTTTAGCCTGTAATCTCACTGAACTCAAAGAAGACAGCAGTAATCAATATTCACAATTCAATTTCCTTCAAACTTCATCTAGTTTCCAGCTTCCACGAAAAAAGAGCAGAACCCAATTGCCATTAACCGAACTAAGAAGGTAAGAAACCACCTTCAACAAATTTGTATAAGATAATTTTAAAGAATATTACCCAAGCCAATCATCATGCTGAAAGAAAAATCTTTACCCATTGCCAGCCTTGAAAAGGGAGAAATTTTCCACCAATCTCAATTGCTTATAAATATTATTCCAAGGGCATCTAAGTCAACCATTAATCTTGCAGATTGAATGCCAATCAAAGAAATCAGTCCCATAAATACTAGCCGCCACCTTTCTCCATAAAGCAGAATGTTCATGACAGAATCTCTGCTCCCATTTTGCTAGAATTGCAATATTTTTCTAACTCAGACCTCCAGTGTCAAGCCCACCATCATCCATCAATTGAGAAACTATATTCCAGTGAGTCAAACGATTAAACTTGTCACCAGCATTGCCTTCCCAAAAGAATTTACTCAGCCTTTTCTAATTGAGAACATACATTGGAAGGAAATTGGAAAAATTTTAAATCACATATAGGAATGTTGGAAGGAACCGAGTTGCATAATGCCAAACCTCCACCACAAGAAAGCTGGAATTTTTTCCATTTAACCAATTTCTTTGAAACCTTTTCAACAATAGGAGACCAAAATTCTGAACATATCAGATTACCACCCCCCAGCATTCTCGAATAAGAAACTGGTAATGACTCCAATTTAACATAAGTCTTGCTGGCATATAATCAAGTGTAGAAAGATCGATACTAATACCACAAACCATTGATTTGTCCCAATTAACTTTCCAGTTTGAAAGCCATTCAAATGCTCCAATTGTATCAATCAAGAATTCAACAAACCATCATAATATTTACAAAACAACAAAGTATCATCAGGTATCAGCAAATCGCAGGTAAGAAATATCAACTCAATCATTGCCCACAAAACCTTAAAAGATCCTTTCGGTAAATATGATCTAACATGCTACTCATCACACCACCAACCAATAGGAAAATAAAGTGTAAGAGTGAATCACCTTAACGTAAACCTCCTTGAAGCTTGGATTCTTTTCCTAGGTCTTTTCATTAATGAAAATAGAAAATTTGGCATCAAGAACACATCCCCTTATTCTTTAATGAAAATAAAGATAACACCCGTTAAAAAGAAACCTTTGTTAGGGGGACATAACCTCATTCTGGAATATTGCAACTGGGTCACTGATAGACTTTGGAAGGCCCCTTAGACAGAACACATTTTTATATTAGCCTATTTTTATTTGCAATTGTATTTCTGCATTTCCTGTCCACTCCCGTTGAAATTTTGGCTCTTTATACCAAGCAAAGAAGAAATTACTAGTTTGATCCTAAACAAAAACCCAAAATAGTTCAGAAAATGCATATGAGACTGTTTCAGTTTTGAGTTGCACGCAAGTGTATCCATGAATTTTCTTGAAAAAATAATGGACAGGAACCTTACAGTGGGATCACCTGACAAAGAACAACCATCTTTTGGATAGCAAAAACAGTAGATAGACATTTGTTTTGAACAATAAACAGAACTTTTCATTAATGATTGTGTAACGCCTCATGCCCAAGATTTGGAATTTGGATTCGACACCTCATTATATCAACATTCCCATGCATTCCCTATGACATGATCACGCTACCTACTTGTCACTTTGAAAAGTGAAGACTACTATCCCCACAAACCAATACGAGTCCTTTCAATATGTTTTATCCTCACTCCCATGCTTCAATTTCCAAGAGGTCACCCCACATAAGATTGCTCCAAACAAAGCACGCTTTACTTGGAGTTTTTATGATTGAGCTACTGAAAAGAAAAGTAAATAGGTAGTAACTTCAATTCTTTTGAGTTTTTCTCAAGCATCCTATCCTCAGAATCACTCTCATTCAACTGTGATCTCAGTTCATTCATGTATCTCTCCTTTACTCGGGTGTCACAGATTTAAAAGCTAAGGAATACAAAAATTCAATGATATATATATATAAAAACCATGGAAAGCTGATCATTGCCCCTAAAAAACTCATATGAAAACCCAAATAATACAAATATCATTAAGAAAATAGCCAACAGAAACTTAAGATAAAAAACACCAACGAGAAGCTTAGATCTTGATGAATCCAAAATGATCCAGCCAATCAGGAACATATCTTCAAAAAAAAAAAATCCTATTTTTTTCAAACCAAATCTCCAGAAGATAATTGCAAACAATTAATGGGACAAGCACCCGGACATATATAAGCATGGAGGAAATTTTTTTATAAACATGTTTAGCAAGCTGTCAATTGATTTAAGCTCAAAGAGAAATTGAATAGAGCTTAAGGACATACAGTTTTAGGCTGTTGACCCAAACCTTCTTTCGAGAAGGCTTTGGTTTTCGTCTCCTTTTCACAAATCTTAAATCTTTCCATTTCACGCTCAATAAGTTTACGAGCATCCAACAAAGCCTGCTCATAAGAGGCACTGACCTGTGTCAACAAATATCAAAATAGAAATAATTAGTCCCCATCATCAAGAATTATATTAAAAATGTAAATTTCATAATAAACCATATTGTATATCTCTCTTGGCTCACAAAAATAAATCAAATAAATTGCTGCAACACGTATAATCTAATTTTTTACATGTGGAATAAAAACACAGATATTATTAATTATAGATCAGAATACTTAAGCAAGACAAGGTATTAGAATAAGACACATAGATAAATTGGGTATGACTTTTCACAAATCTTAGAAGTAGGAAGGTTGGTTCTTAACATTTCAGAAAGTGAGGCTCTCAAGGAAAGTGAGGAATACTTCAGATCATAAACTAATTTTCTTGAAGACTAGCTCTCTTGGGGGGTCCAAAGCTCACTCAAGTTGAAACTGTTAGCCGCAGCACTAGTTCTTTATGATTTTCTATGGAGAAAAAGGTGACGGGTGGCCAGATTTTGCGTTGGATCATTAGCTAAAGCAGCAAAGGAGTACATTCATAGTTAACATTTCAGATAATTCTGGCCAAAAATTGGGTCAGGATAATATGCAACGACTTCTGGACAGCTAAGGTCAATATTCTAGGATCTCTTTCTTCAACCAACCAACCAAACTCTAGGTCTACTGCTATTAATAAAACCCTGACAAAAAAAAAAAAAAAAAAAAAAAAAAAAAAAAAAAAAAAAAAAAAAAAAAAAAAAAAAAAAAANTAAAAGATTGACCAAAGCCATATGGAAGACCAACATGGTGTCTGGATAGTCTCAACATGGTGGATAGAGTCCAAGGTAGGATCCTCCATTCGTTCCATCTCAGATAAGCTATGTTCAAAAGGTACACACTCCCAAGGTTTATCCAGAAATTCAGAGCGTATGGACATTTCATAAATAAGTGGCTTTATGATTCGTTGTCTTTCTTGCATAATAGGAACCCATTTGAAAATAGAGTCATGTAAGGCGTTCTTTTTTTCATAGATTTTCACTTGTACTAATGACTTTATGCACTATTTCCCAAAAAGAAAAACTTCACCTTTTTAGAATAATTTCTTTCCCATATTGTCTTTGTTAGTATGAGATTTATTGCTTCCACTGATTCTTCTATGTCAGTCATCAAAGCGATAACTTCTGGATTTCTCTCTAAAACGAAAACAGACTCCTATTCTCATTACTACTATTGTTTTTTTAAGATAAAAATCCAAGCTTAATGGAGAGAAATGGACAATTGTACAAGGACATACAAAAATGAAAATAATAAGCCTACAAAAGGAGTCGCCTACCAGAAAGGAGTCCAATCCAAAAGAATACAACCAAATCGATTATAACAAAAAATTCAATATGGAACCACCTCCTCCAAAAATCTCTCCACCCCTCTAAAAATCCTACTATTCCTCTACAGCCACACTCCCTGCCCAAACGAACTTTGATTCTCAATTATAAAATGTTGGTGCGAGTGAAAGGTTCAGGTCAGGTTTACTAAGAACTGACTGTATTAACAAACAAAAAAAAAAAAGAAAAAAAAAAAAAAAAAAAAAAAAAAAAA